>NC_136644.1:420000-430000 GCF_949748355.1 Melanostigma gelatinosum
TAAGTAGTGAACATTTGATCATTATTAAGTAGTTAACATTTGATCATTATTAAGTAGTGAACATTTGATCATTATTAAGTAGTGAACATTTGATCATTATTAAGTAGTGAACATTTGATCATTATTAAGTAGTGAACATTTGATCATTATTAAGTAGTTAACATTTGATCATTATTAAGTAGTGAACATTTGATCATTATTAAGTAGTGAACATTTGATCATTATTAAGTAGTGAACATTTGATCATTATTAAGTAGTGAACATTTGATCATTATTAAGTAGTGAACATTTGATCATTATTAAGTAGTGAACATTTGATCATTATTAAGTAGTTAACATTTGATCATTATTAAGTAGTGAACATTTGATCATTATTAAGTAGTGAACATTTGATCATTATTAAGTAGTGAACATTTGATCATTATTAAGTAGTGAACATTTGATCATTATTAAGTAGTGAACATTTGATCATTATTAAGTAGTGAACATTTGATCATTATTAAGTAGTGAACATTTGATCATTATTAAGTAGTGAACATTTGATCATTATTAAGTAGTTAACATTTGATCATTATTAAGTGGTGAACATTTGATCATTATTAAGTAGTTAACATTTGATCATTATTAAGTGGTGAACATTTGATCATTATTAAGTAGTTAACATTTGATCATTATTAAGTAGTGAACATTTGATCATTATTAAGTAGTGAACATTTGATCATTATTAAGTAGTGAACATTTGATCATTATTAAGTAGTGAACATTTGATCATTATTAAGTAGTGAACATTTGATCATTATTAAGTAGTGAACATTTGATCATTATTAAGTAGTTAACATTTGATCATTATTAAGTAGTGAACATTTGATCATTATTAAGTAGTGAACATTTGATCATTATTAAGTAGTGAACATTTGATCATTATTAAGTAGTGAACATTTGATCATTATTAAGTAGTGAACATTTGATCATTATTAAGTAGTGAACATTTGATCATTATTAAGTAGTGAACATTTGATCATTATTAAGTAGTGAACATTTGATCATTATTAAGTAGTGAACATTTGATCATTATTAAGTAGTGAACATTTGATCATTATTAAGTAGTGAACATTTGATCATTATTAAGTAGTGAACATTTGATCATTATTAAGTAGTGAACATTTGATCATTATTAAGTAGTTAACATTTGATCATTATTAAGTAGTGAACATTTGATCATTATTAAGTAGTGAACATTTGATCATTATTAAGTGGTGAACATTTGATCATTATTAAGTAGTGAACATTTGATCATTATTAAGTGGTGAACATTTGATCATTATTAAGTAGTGAACATTTGATCATTATTAAGTAGTTAACATTTGATCATTATTAAGTAGTGAACATTTGATCATTATTAAGTAGTGAACATTTGATCATTATTAAGTAGTGAACATTTGATCATTATTAAGTAGTGAACATTTGATCATTATTAAGTAGTGAACATTTGATCATTATTAAGTAGTGAACATTTGATCATTATTAAGTAGTGAACATTTGGTCATTATTAAGTAGTGAACATTTGATCATTATTAAGTAGTGAACATTTGATCATTATTAAGTAGTGAACATTTGATCATTATTAAGTAGTTAACATTTGATCATTATTAAGTAGTGAACATTTGATCATTATTAAGTAGTGAACATTTGATCATTATTAAGTAGTGAACATTTGATCATTATTAAGTAGTGAACATTTGATCATTATTAAGTAGTGAACATTTGATCATTATTAAGTAGTGAACATTTGATCATTATTAAGTAGTGAACATTTGTCAGTGATTATTTGGTGAATGATGAGAGTTGAGAGTCTTTTAAGTGATCGACGATCGAGTCCCAAGTCTTGGCTGTGAAGTTCAGAGTCGAGTCCCAATTCATAACCAACAAGTCACAAGTCACAACATCATTTTTAGATCTCGGGGCTCATGTGAGGTCATAGGTCATTCGTGTTTGAGTAAAAGACGAACATTTGATTTATTGTATTTGTCCAGTTCCTTAAACTGGTGAATCAGTTTCTCTGCCGTCAATTAAACTGTTTCCAGATGTGTTTTAATGGTGTAGAAGATGATTATATTGTTCTACAGTGTAAATGCCTGAAAGACTTGTCATTGACGATATGAATATAGACATTGATATATGCACTGCTAAAGAAAGACATTTGCCATATTTGTGCCTAACATGTCAATAGTCACTCAAACAGACTTTGTGAGAGGCTGGAATGAATGAATGAATGAATTTTATTTATATAGCGCTGGAAAGCAGCGGGAGGTTGACGGCTGGATCGCTCAACTGAGTTGTTGGTCAATCGGTCGTCATGTGAGTTGTTTGTCCGTCATGTGAATGTCTTAACGAGCTGGTTTTACACTTGAGAGGCTGAGGAGCTCCGGAGCGAGCTCACAGTAGCGCTGCTCCTTCTTTGTGATGAAAGCAGCCGGTTGAGGTGGTTCAGGTATCTCCACAGGGATGCCTGCTGGGCGCTGTCCTTGGGAAGTCTTCCAGGCATGTCCACCTGGTAGGAGACCCGCTGGAGAGATTCCATCTTATCTGTCCCGGTAACGCCCTGCGATCCTCCCGGAGGAGCTAGAACATGTGGGGAGATGGATGTCTTCACTAGTTCACTTAACCTGCTGCAACTGTGAGCCGGCCCGGGATCCATGTTAATGAGCATCTACTCGCTAACAATCAGAAATACTCTGATACATTTCTGTGTGTCTCAGCCATCAGTAGAGAGGACTATCAGTCGTCCATGTTGCTGTGCTTCTCTCTCAATTTACCACTGTATGAAGCATAATATGGATATATTTAGTCGAAGCACTGTTCTGCAAATACAATGTTAGTTATAGCCTTGTAACAGCAGGGATATACCGGTGTGTGTGTGTGTGTGTGTGTGTGTGTGTGTGTGTGTGTGTGTGTGTTGGTTTGCCCTATATGAGGACCATCTCTGGCCAGTCCTCACAGAAACCCGTCATCGCTGATTTTAGGGTTAGTGGTTGAGATGGTGCCTCAAAGGAGGGAAAAGTTCCATTCTATCTCAAAAGTAACAAAAGCCACTGTGTGCGTGTGTGTGTGTGCGTGTGTGTGTTTGTGTCTGCCTTTGTCTGAAGAAAGAAAATTGTATTTTTTACATTTTTACCTCAGTGGGAATGGCTGTAACTAACTTATTGCTGTTTCAGCAGCACAGAATACAGATGCTGATGTCTGTGTGTGTGTGTGTCTGTGTGTGTGTGTGTGTGTCTGTGTGTGTGTGTGTGTCTGTGTGTGTGTCTGTGTGTGTGTCTGTGTGTAGGTGTGTGTGTGTGTGTCTGTGTGTGTCTGGGTGTGTCTGTGTGTGTCTGTGTGTGTGTGTGTGTGTGTCTGTGTGTGTGTGTGTGTGTGTGTGTCTGTGTGTGTGTGTGTGTGTGTCTGTGTGTGTGTCTGTGTGTGTGTGTGTCTGTGAGTCTGTGTGTGTGTGTGTGTGTGTGTGTGTCTGTGTGTGTGTGTGTGTGTCTGTGTGTGTGTCTGTGTGTGTGTGTGTGTGTGTCTGTGTGTGTGTGTGTGTCTGTGTGTGTGTCTGTGTGTGTGTCTGTGTCTGTGTGTGTGTGTCTGTGTGTGTGTCTGTGTGTGTGTGTGTGTCTGTGTGTGTGTCTGTGTGTGTGTGTGTCTGTGTGTGTGTCTGTGTGTGTGTCTGTGTGTGTGTGTGTGTGTGTGTCTGTGTGTGTGTGTGTGTCTGTGTGTGTGTGTCTGTGTGTGTGTCTGTGTGTGTGTGTGTGTGTGTGTGTGTGTGTGTCTGTGTGTGTGTGTGTCTGTGTGTGTGTCTGTGTGTGTGTGTGTGTGTGTGTCTGTGTGTGTGTGTGTGTGTGTGTGTGTGTGTGTGTGTGTGTGTGTGTGTGTGTGTGTGTGTGTCTGTGTGTGTGTCTGTGTGTGTGTGTGTGAGTCTGCATTGTGGTATGCATGCCTGCATTAGTGTACTAGAGTATTCCTCTGACACAGACACACGTGTTCATGCTTCAATGAAGCATTTAACAAACTGCAGGTAGAAATGAGTCAGCTGATCAACAATCTCTTTCTCTCTTTCACTGCTTTTCTTTCCTTGTTCTGACATTATTCCCCAACTGCTGAAAGGCCTCATTCATATTCAAAATCACTCACAAATGAATGTTCCCACTGTATATATATTGATATAACAGAGCTGCAATAGCCACGCTAATCTGTTTTACAGTATAATAACTTCCTCTCTAAGGTCAGTGGTCATTATTCTGATTGTATTTCATGTAATAGGATCTCCTATAAACAGACCACATAGATATACCCATAACCTTATTATACAATCCATTAATGGCTTTATGACCCTGGGCACTATTAAAAACCAAATTGTTCTTTGCAGCACAAGGACAAGCGGTTAATTCCACCGATGAAGAGCCACAGTCACACGGGACGAGAGCGATGAACGCACCGACACTTCCTTGAAGTCTGGCTTCTGATTCATGGTCCTTTCTTTTTTTCTTTCTCGCTTCCAGCTTTTTAATGAGCGTCTTCATTCTGCATGTTACTGTGTGAAGCTGTGCTCCAAGCGACACATATCTTAACACTCCAGTGCACATTATGGAGCCGCCGCCCTCTGTCCTCATTCTCTCTTCTTCCTCACTTTCTCAAACAGTTGCTGAGTCCATGTCCATCCACTTTAAGTGAAACGTTGCCGCTTCACGCCAGTGTTCAGTATTCCCTCTCAACAAGGCCGCCTGCTCCTCTCTTCTGACGCCCACTCCACCTTCTCTCATGTCTCCCCTCTCTCCACACTTTTCATCTTCATCTGACCTCTCTCCACCTCTGCCCCTCTGCGGCTGATTCTTACACTCAGTGTAAATTCATATAATGAATGCCTGCACGGTTGCACAACACTTCTAAGATTCAAGTTTTCCGGCATTGTCAAAATGACTGAAGCTTTGAACTTGGCGATGCTGCAAGACATTTATTTCAGAAATATTCTGCAGGTAAGAAAGCGCTGAGTGCTTCCTCTCAGCGTAGCAGCGGCACAGTGAAGATGCCATGGTCAGGCTTTTCATGCTCAGGTTACTCAAGTCCTGATCGCCATCCAAACCATTATCATTGTTTTACTCTGCAGCCATCAATCACAATGTCTTGAACGGTCAGCAGAACAGACTGAGCCGAGGCAATGAATCTGCCAGAGGAGAGGAACAGGAAGTACGGCCCGGTCTGAAGCAACACACGTGCAGAAGTAAAGGACAAGATCAGATATCCGAGGCTTTGCTTCTTCCACGGCTGACACAGTTGATGCTCTGGTTCAGTCTCGCTGCTCTTCTTAACCTTTGTTCCAACAGCAGCTTTTTTCGACAAATATGCTGAAATGTAAGTTATTGCTCAGAACCAACCAGCAGACATGCAAAGTATCATGACATGCTGGTGAAGCTGGTGGAGCATTTAGCAGCTAAAGAGCTGAATATGAAGCAGAACGAGAGAGAGAGAGAGAGAGAGAGAGAGAGAGAGAGAGAGAGAAAGCTCTCGTAGCGGGCGCAGACTGGGTGGGATAACTCGGTCCTCAGGAGTCGGTAGCTCCTGGTGGCGTGGCTCTCTCTGGAGCAGACGCAGACTCGATCTCCTCTCTGCAGAGAGGGCGATTTAACTTCGGCTGAGGCGACGTGGTCGGTTCGTCCCTCCCGGGAATAGGATTTGATGAGGCCGCGGCTCCTCGTGGGTCTTCTGTTGCCAGCGTGGTGCTGGAGGAAGAGAGACCCGTGGGTCTTCTTGTCCCAGGACGAATCCAGGGTGAAGAGGCTGGTGGGTCTTCTTATCCCGAACGAGTCCAGAGTGAAGAGATCGAATCTCGCTGCGCTCAGGCTTATGAACCAGGTCTCACAAACAGTGGGGGGCCTTTCTTGGCCAATGGAGGGCCAGCATCAGGTTTTGGCCGGAGCTGGGGGTGTGGTCATCCTAGGTGGAGTCTCTGGCAGATCTCAGGTCAGGCGTTTGTTGAGAGGAAGGAAAAACATGGCTGCTCCTGTTTGGAAAACGCATGTGAGGGACTCAGCCAGCCAAGAGATGTCGCCAGATCCCAACACAACGCATGGATGGTGATTTTGTTCAGTGTCTGCTGGATCAGTAAATAAGCAACTGTTGTCTAAGCAGTTCGCCATCATAACTTAAAAGATGATATGAATCACTGATTACAGCTCGTTTGCATTGCCCACAAGTGGCCACAAATCCACATTTAATTTAGATTTAAGGCCATTATGGATGTTTTTTGGCACATAGACAGATTCATGTAAACACACAATGATGTCAACACAAAACAAATGCCTTCTCTGCTCAAAACGACGTGTATGTGTCTCGCTCCCATCTGGTCAAATACCAAAGCGGGGTCAGTGGCCCTGCACGAGTATCGCTGGTTGCATGCATACAGCTCCTTTTCAAAGTAAACTTCCAATGCTGGTTTACTTGTTTTTTAAATGGACCTAGTTAATGGGTTACACCACGTACTGCTTGTCAGGATCCAGGATCCCTGTCTGACCCGTTGTGTGTTACCTCGGTTTCCCCTGATCTCCTCTCCTCATGTGTCATTCCCCTGTTTGTTGTTGTGTGCCATGTGCTCTGTGTGTGTCCTCTGCCTCCAGACGCCTCCCATGGCCACGCCCCCGATTGGTCCTCCAGACGCCTCCCATGGCCACGCCCCCGATTGGTCCTCCAGACGCCTCCCATGGCCACGCCCCTGATTGGTCCTCCAGATGCCTTCCATGGCCACGCCCCTGATTGGTCCTCCAGATGCCTTCCATGGCCACGCCCCTGATTGGTCCTCCAGATGCCTTCCATGGCCACGCCCCCGATTGGTCCTCCAGACGCCTCCCATGGCCACGTCCCCGATTGGTCCTCCAGACGCCTCCCATGGCCACGCCCCTGATTGGTCCTCCAGATGCCTCCCATGGCCACGCCCCTGATTGGTCCTCCAGATGCCTCCCATGGCCACGCCCCTGATTGTGCACAGCTGCGGACACTCCAGCCGATCACCTCCCGCAGGCTGACGCACCAGACTCAGGTCCCACTGACCGTTCCGCTGGCACTATATCAACTCAGGTCCTGCAGTCTGGGTTGTCAGGTCGTACCGTCTTCAACCCCAGATCACCTTCTGCCTCGAGCGCCTGCCTCCGGTGCCCTCCGTTGTATTACCGGACTACACGCCGCCGCTCTGCCGGCCCTCCGGTGTCGGCCCACGGGCTCCACACCTTCCTGTCCTGTCTGTATTCTGGCGAAATAAAACCTGTTGGATCAACTTCTGTCTCCCGTGGTCTTGCTATTGGGTCCTAACCGTGAACTCCCGTGACACTGTTGCATTACTCACCAGCATAGTGTTCGTTGAATACAGAAGTTACGTAACAAAAGCAGAGGAAATGAGTCAACGTTGACTTGGTTTCATGTTGGATATGAACAGTAGTGTCTAAGTCTGTTTGTTTGACTCAACCAACCTCCTCCCTGGACGTCCCCACTCTTCTTACTCCGTCAGCTGCTCTCACCAAGCGTCGGTGTTTGAAGAGCTGGGGTGAGAACGGGTTGGTCTGCTTGAAAGACAGAACAGTGGCTGATTGTCGTAGTTTGTGCCTTTAAACACATGATGCTAGAGGCATCAGGACGCTTGCTAAGCGCTAGTGGACAAACGACTGCATACATGAGCCTGCTAATAACTTAATATTCATGTCTCAGTAAGATGAACAGTGATGAACAGTACGTAGTCCCCCACAGACAGATGAGAGAGCCGAGCGTAGCGCTAGCCCACCGACGCAGGCGCTCCGTCTTTAACTGTGCTCATGTGCTCAGCAGGTGTAGCATACAGTAGAGTAGATACGCACATTTTATATGAAAGAAACCTGCTGCTGAAAACTAGGTTGTTGAAAGCAGAATTGACTCCCATAAATAAAGACAATGAGCTAAACGAGGCCGAACATATTCATAGAGCAGATCGTTGAGGTAATACTCCTCTCTGGGTTTGTCACCACGAGCAGCTCCTGATCCATAATAACTATAAAAAGACATTGATCAGTGCAGCTTTGAGGGATATACTTCAATCGAGTGGCCTTTTGATGAGACACTGATCAATTGAAGGCTGTCATCTCTTGTCCATTTAATCATTCATTTAGAGGAGAGAGGACAAACAATTCTTTATTTGTTTCATACCTGACATTTGCCTCTTTTATTCCCCCCCCCCCCACCTTATTCTTCACCTCTCTTCTTGTAGTCCAGGGCCTCAGGGTCAGCTGGGTCTGCCTATTCCAGTCCTGCTCCCTGGCTTGCCCCCGCCTGTTATTCCTCTTTTTAGATCTCTCTCTGCTTGGTCATTTCCTTCTTCACTTCCTCTACGTCTCATTAGATCCTCACGTCTTCTTCACAATTCAGAAACACATCTGGGACCACCTCGCTCTAGAGACTGGATCTTCTCAGGATCATCTCTCTTCCTATCTTGCTGAACTGCTTCCCCTTTTCCAGTACCCACAATCCTCATTTCTTTCTCTGGTTGATTCGTGCTCCCTAACCCACCATTCCCAAGCTCTACACACATATCCATGCACACACACACACACGCACGCACGCACGCACGCACACACACACACACACACACACACACACACACACACACACACACACACACACACACACACACACTGTCGATTAGAGTTGAAGGCCTGGAGTCTCTGGCTGATGGACACATTTGTCTGCTCAGCAATTTTCTGCTGCACCAGAAGGAGCACACACACACACACACACACACACACACACACACACACACACACACACACACACACAACTACTCATACACTTACACACACACAACGTCCGTCAATGTGCCCCTATGTTGAAGAGGAACTAACCGTAACAAAGGCTTGAGGTAACCTACCGTCCCTGAGTGGTGATTCATGTGAGTACACACACACACATGAGTACACACACACATGAGTACACACACACATGAGTACACACAGAGTACACACACATGAGTACACACACACATGAGTACACACAGAGTACACACACACATGAGTCCACACACACATGAGTACACACAGAGTACACACACACATGAGTACACACACACATGAGTACACACAGAGTACACACACACATGAGTACACACACACATGAGTACACACAGAGTACACACACACATGAGTACACACACACATGAGTACACACAGAGTACACACACACATGAGTACACACACACATGAGTACACACAGAGTACACACACACATGAGTACACACACACATGAGTACACACACACATGAGTACACACAGAGTACACACAGAGTACACACACACATGAGTCCACACACACATGAGTACACACAGAGTACACACACACATGAGTACACACACACATGAGTACACACAGAGTACACACACACATGAGTACACACACACATGAGTACACACACACATGAGTACACACAGAGTACACACACACATGAGTACACACACACATGAGTACACACAGAGTACACACACACATGAGTACACACAGAGTACACACACACATGAGTACACACACACATGAGTACACACAGAGTACACACACACATGAGTCCACACATGAGTCCACACACACATGAGTACACACACACATGAGTACACACATGAGTCCACACACACATGAGTACACACAGAGTACACACACATGAGTACACACACACATGAGTCCACACAGAGTACACACACACATGAGTCCACACACACATGAGTACACACAGAGTACACACACACATGAGTACACACACACATGAGTACACACAGAGTACACACACACATGAGTACACACACACATGAGTACACACAGAGTACACACACACATGAGTACACACACACATGAGTACACACACACATGAGTACACACAGAGTACACACACACATGAGTACACACAGAGTACACACACACATGAGTACACACAGAGTACACACACACATGAGTACACACACAC
>NC_136644.1:435000-487500 GCF_949748355.1 Melanostigma gelatinosum
AAAGAGAGTAAGATCGCATGAACCATGCAGGTCAGGTGCCATTCGTTCAAATAATTATGAATTATTGTATAGTTTTGAACGAAGTGTTGAACAAAATGTCTGAGGCGGTCGACTTCTTGTGTGGTTTTGTGTTTTGACCAAATGACAGCGGTTTATGAAATCATTCTTAATTGTAGTTGCTGTAATCGTGTAATCAATCAACAGTTATGGATACATTTACTTTGTGTGTGTACTTCAGTCCTAACAAACACACTGATGAACAGTGTGGCTGTGGCTATTACCAGCATATTAACATGCTATAAACATGCTATTCATTTCCACCAGTTCACGTCTACTCTGAAATAAGGGAATCTGTCTGTTTGTAAATCATACTGTTAAAAGCATAGCTGTGTGAATACATGTACCAACATGTTAACTGTATGAATAAATAATGGAATGAGCATTTTGATTTGCATCCACAATCATCCGATAACATGAATGATGGAGCTCCATTCTAAAGAAAGGATGGTGCTCCGTGTAGCCTTCACGCATCCCTCCAGACAATCATGTCATCAGCTCCACACCAGTCAGGCTTGAAATGAAGCCTGTTTTCTTTGCTCTCCTCCATTCTTTAGACGAGTTGCATGCTCTGCTCATAGTGCGTGTGAAACGAGTTGAGCTAAAGTGCTTTTGCTGGAACAGTTATGCCTCAACCAGAGAGAGAGATGAATGTCTGGCTGCAGATTGGAAATACCGTTTAAAACATGGAGAGGAGGAGTTGTACTCAGAAAACATGTGCGTGTGTATTTGAAGTGATGTGACGTGCCCCACATCTGTGTCTGTCTCGCTGTGGCCCTGCTAATGTCTCTGACACCTTGTGTTCATTGGCCATGCAGTGAAAGCATCAGCAGCAGCAGCATGACATGAAAAAGAGCTACAGATGGCTGGATCTGTTCAGCCACAAGAAGCATTTCCCACAAGCTCACACACACAGTGTGCATCATGTAACAACAGGGATTAAAGGCATGACTCGATGCATGTGCTGTGCAAACAGCGCAGACGGCTACATTGGTTGGAATAAAACCAGACGTTGGTGAGCTGTAGTTAAGGCCTCATCCACACACTACAGCTCAGTTAACGATGTCTAGGCGTGCGCATTGTACGTTGGTTCATTTTTCTCAAAAGCTGTTGTGACGACCCTGTCTGGGTACATCCCAAGTCTCTTATTTGTAATTTCCTCGCTCCTCGCTTGAACCGGAAGTTGTTCTGCGCCGCCATATTGCCGGCCGTCCCAAAGCTCTTATTCATCAAAACTTATCAAGTCTCTCCAGCTGCTAAAGCCGACTGACCACAGCTGTGATCAGCTGATCCTCCGTCATCAGAAACAGACGTCGCTTCACGTGACGCAACTGAGGAAAGGATGTCTCGTGTCTGTTAAAACATATTTCCTCGTTCCTCTCTCCTCGCATGGTTTCCTCCATGCATCCCTGGTGGGAGGGACTAGGATGCAAGGAAAGGACGCAAGTGAGGGAAACGGGGATGCAGTTAAGAGACTTGAGAAGTGGCCTCTGCCCTGTCTGCCTCTTCGTTCTGCTGCTCTCCTGGCAGGTGTGGAGGTGGGCGTGGCAGAGGGTCATCAGCAGAGTGGAAACACCTGATTAGCACCTGATTAGCAACACTGGCCCGTGTGCTCTGTAAACAAAGCCTCTGGATTCTCAGCGGGCCTCTCCCTCCTTCCTGGCACCTATTTCGCTTTTGGTTGTGGTTTGTTTCCACACTATACAACACTGCATCTACACCTTCCCCGCACACACTCACACTGCTGAATGACTGACTCACATGTCACTGTTGTGCTTGTCTCTTATGGTACTTTAAACACACTGTGCACATAAGCACCATGTGATACAAGCGCACAGAGAAGTGTTAAGCCATCCTCACGTTACTGAATTTCTGCTCCACGTGCACAAATGCCCACGATAGGAGCTGCGTGCGCAGTCGCTTGACTCTCCATCTGCTCAACACTGCTCGCTTGCCTTGGATGGAATAGACTGGCTGATGTTCACACTCCCTCGATTGGTCCCTTTGAAGAATGACCATGACCTTTGATTGGCTGATGTAGTTTATTATAACTTACTTAAACGCGTTGCAGAGCAAGATCATCTTTACAAATGAACACTTTGATGATTTTGAAGCTTGAATGCAATCTCCTGACGCAAAAGGCACGAACAGTCACGTGTGCATGAGTACACAACGAGGCTGAGAAGGCCGACTCGTCGGTTTGATGAAGTGTTACAGTCTCATGTAGCAACTTGTTAATGTCATGTCTTATGCATATTTTATTTTTTCTTTGTAATTTTGTAAAATTTTAATATTATATAGGTGGAGGCTTCAAATAAGCCAAGTTGGCTTTCTGTCTCTTCCTGCACTGTGATTCATTTATTTCTGTTATGTTTGATTATTTTAGATTTTATTGTTGGAATTGTGCAAAATAAATAACTCTAACTACCTTTTTTCAGACAAGCAAAAGCTTCTAAATTCACGAAAGGGGTATTTGTTGACTTATTTTATATCACAAAACAAAACGTTCTGATCTACAGGCCTCAAACCAAAAATACATTCAACACACCCATTGACTTTGAGATTAGGGAGATGGTATTATGAACTCATTTACGGGGTTTATGAATCATTCCAGCACTCTCTAGAGCAGGGATTCCCAAAGTGGGGTGCGCGCACCCCTGGGGGTGCGCGAGCTGCCTCTAGGGGGTGCGCGAGAGGAAAAGTGTAATGGCGGTCTGATGGTGTAATAATATTAAATATAAAAAAAAAATGTAATTTTAATTTAAAAACTGTCAGGTGGGACATCTGAAGCTATCAGTCGTAAAAGAGGAGAGGGACAGAGAGAGAGAGAGGAATCGGAGGCGAGGGGAACGGAGAGGTGCGTTGGGGAGAGACCGGGAGAAGAAATCGAGCCAGAGTCAGAGGAAGATGAGACGGAGGAAGGAGGAAGGGATTGCACAGACAAATCGGGAGCACATCGGCCCATCGCGGAGTCAAGGTGAAAAAGAGGAAACGAGAGTGAGCATCAGACTGGGAAAAAAAGAGGAAATATGATGAAAAGTATCTGTGTCTGGGCTTCACTTGTATTGGCAACGCAGATTCCCCAAAGCCACAGTGCGTGGTGTGCAGTGAGGTTCTGGCTGACAGTCTGAAGCTCTTATTTACATCGCCACCTGAACACCAAGCATGCCAGTGCAAGTCAAAAGCCCCTTACATTGTTTATATCCAAATTGGAGGAGTTACAAAACAGCCAAAACAACTGGAGTCTCATTCATGTGTTGGGTCTATAAATGACGCACTACGGGCTTCATATCTGGTTACAGAATAGCGAGAAAGGGGCTACCGCACACAATCGCCGAAGACGTGAGCTTGCCAGCTGCCAGAGAGATGGTGGAATGTATGATTGGGGAGAAAGATGCAAAAAAGTTGTGCATGATCCCGGTGTCCAACAACACTGTGTCGCGCCGCATCGATGCTTTGTCCGAAGACATCCTGGCTTCATTAGTCGCTCATTAATTGTAAATTAAATGTGATAATCTGCCTCTGAGCCTGTGCGTGTCTGCTCGCCATCCTTATTGCTCTTTAAAAGTGACGCCTTGTGTCACTGAAAGTTATTGAAACTTTGTTGCAGTGTTTCAGGGTGTTTTCACACCTTCAGTTCGTTTGCTTTGTTCTGATTCAGGGATTAATATGATACAATGTTGCAGTTGCTCCTTTGTTCGGTTTGTGTTCACACTGCAACATTTAACAGCGGACTAAATCTTGTAAACAAATGCCACGCGCGAGCAAACTGTTCTCTCATTGGTCCGATTCTTATGCGGCTATGAAGGCTTAAAAGGCTCTGTTGCGTCTTTTTTTTTTTTTTTTTATTAATGGGGCGGGGGGGGGGGGGGTGCGCGAACCCGGTCGGGATGTAGAAGGGGGTGCGCGGCCTAAAAAGTTTGGGAACCGCTGCTCTAGAGCTACTGTTCTCTGCTACTCGAGCAGAGTGGCTGTGCCTTATTTCAACTTAGAAGACGTAAATGCAGCAGAGCTTGTCTGACTCAGAGATTGTGCCAGAGTTTGAAGGTGTCTGCCAGTGTTTGCCAGTGTCTGCCAGTGTTTGCCAGTGTCTGCCAGTGTTTGCCAGTGTCTGCCAGTGTCTGCCAGTGTCTGCCAGTGTCTGCCAATGTCTGCCAGTGTTTGCCAGTGTCTGCCAGTGTTTGCCAGTGTCTGCCAGTGTCTGCCAGTGTCTGCCAGTGTTTTCCAGTGTCTGCCAGTGTCTGCCAGTGTCTGCCAGTGTCTGCCAGTGTCTGCCAGTGTTTGCCAGTGTCTGCCAGTGTTTGCCAGTGTCTGCCAGTGTCTGCCAGTGTTTGCCAGTGTCTGCCAGTGTCTGCCAGTGTCTGCCAGTGTCTGCCAGTGTTTGCCAGTGTCTGCCAGTGTTTGCCAGTGTTTGCCAGTGTCTGCCAGTGTTTGCCAGTGTCTGCCAGTGTCTGCCAGTGTCTGCCAGTGTTTGCCAGTGTCTGCCAGTGTCTGCCAGTGTTTGCCAGTGTCTGCCAGTGTTTGCCAGTGTCTGCCAGTGTCTGCCAGTGTCTGCCAGTGTTTGCCAGTGTCTGCCAGTGTCTGCCAGTGTCTGCCAGTGTGTGCCAGTGTTTGCCAGTGTCTGCCAGTGTTTGCCAGTGTTTGCCAGTGTCTGCCAGTGTTTGCCAGTGTCTGCCAGTGTTTGCCAGTGTCTGCCAGTGTTTGCCAGTGTTTGCCAGTGTCTGCCAGTGTTTGCCAGTGTCTGCCAGTGTTTGCCAGTGTCTGCCAGTGTTTGCCAGTGTTTGCCTGTGGCCTGTCACCGGTGACTTAGCCTATTTTGTTGGCAGTGTGTTAATAGCATTTTTGAGTAGCCTGGTTCGCTACTCTGCTGTTTGCAGACAGCAGGATGTTCTCATGACTGCTGTCTGTATTTCACAGTCAGTGCAGATCCAACCACGGTGATCTGTAAGTGTCCAACGTTAAGCAGATGTTGAAAATGTGATTGTTACTTGAATACAAATGTGATTGTTATTTGAATACAAATACTAATGTAGACGTACTGGGCACTCTGCACATCCCCATTAGGCGCGGCTGGGCACTTAATGCTGACGTCGGCATGCTAGCATGCTGTCAGTGACGATGCTAACATGCATGCAGCTAGGTTTACCATCTTCAGTCTACGTTTAGCGTTTCACTTACTTTCTCTAATTAGCACTAAACATAAAGAACAGCCGAGGCTCGTGGAGATTAATATTGAATAGCCTTACAGTGTGAAGCCTCTGATGAATGAACCCTTTCACCTGATGCTGGATGAACTGGACTCACCATGCACTCATCATAATTCATCCTGAAGGGGACATGTCTGCACAACATTTCACGTCCATCAAATGTTGTCGAGACATAACCCTGAAATTCACAAATGTCTGTCTCATTGTGGCAGAAACGGCAGCGCATCACCAACGTCACTGGAATGCATACTATTTCTTTCAGACAGAAACACGGATGGAAATTGAAAATGAATGTATCACAGCAGCGAGTACATTAACATAGCGGAATATGAGCATAATTAGGGAGCATATCGCATCCAAACAACTCTCAGCCAGAGCTGAGCTCGTGCTTCAAAGGTCAGACTGATCTGAGGCCTTTAACTGGATGATACCAGATGTAAACAAACACTGTTGGCCATTCATTGTGGAAAGCTACTTTGATTTATGCAATATATATTCCATGCAGCACAACATACTAAAAGAGCCCAGAATGTGACAAATGACGGGTTCTGTTTGTTAACAAACCAACGCTGTGCACGAAACAATGTGCTCACAAAGTACACGCGGAACCAACAATGAAGACGTGGACGTCTGCATGAGTCCTGAATTAATGAGAAAGAACCACGATGAACAACAAGCTGTATACTTCTGCCTTTGTCTTTTCTAAATGTGATGAAACAATCATAATTAACTTCCAGTCACAATGTGGAGGAATAGACAATAGATTCACTTTTAAAGAAACTGTCCCAGGAACAAAGCAGCTGTGATTGGATGAACATTATGAAGACGCTAAATCCATTCACGAGGATTGACCAATATTCTGTTACGATGCAGATGTCACAGTCTTCTGACCACAGACGGTAGAAGCACTTGAATGCAGAAAGGAGATGTAGTGCCGTTGGGATGAACGGGTGCAGAGGGATCGGTTAGCGGAGAACGTTCCCATGTTTCATTGTGGTTCATTGGTCCGAAGGAGAAGCTGTCACAGAGAGACTTTTGCTTTCTGGGTTTCTCTTCGTGACTAATGTGGTAAAACTAAATATGACAACACAGATGCACGCAAGAGCACTAAAGTACCGGAAGATCCAGTGTTCCTCATCTGGGTCCTTTCCTCAGAATTATGGCTTTTCCAACTGTACATTTTGGTAAAGAGCACAAACTCCTATTGCTCACATTCTACATGCATTTCAGATGCTTGTCCATGAGTGCAAACACAGAGAGTCACTTACTTTGCTTATATTCACAAGACAAGCAGACCAGCTGTTTCTCTCAGCAGCTCTGTTGAGAGGGACGGTCCTCTGGTGCTGCGTTCATGTGATTTATGTATCTCTACTCCACATGAAGTCAATATGATAAGCCGTGACATTGAGATGACTCCCGATCGTCCGCTGGATAACAAGACGTTGCACTTTGTTTTCCTTCATTTCTTTGGAAGATGAGAATCTGCGTTTGTAATGATGTCTGTCTGAAAGTTTACAGTTGTGGGGGGTTAAGATCCGAAGGCCGAGTTTGATCTGAGTGTGCGTGAGTGTGTGTGTGTGTGTTCTGGTTGGTCAGTGAGGTGATGAGGCGGTCTGTCCTGGAGGTCTAAAGGGGATGCAGGTGGTGCGCTCTGCCATCTGCTGTGCCATCGTATTAGGACAGTATCTCACCGCCTGCAACACACAGACACACACACCCACACACACACACCCCCACACACACAAACACACACACACACACACACACGGATGTACACAAACAAGCCTGTGGGGGGTGCAGATGAAAGATCCTCCTCATCAGTCTTACACTGAGACCTGGAGCTTGTGACCATACATCTGAACACATGGCCCGAGGATACAGATGCACTCTGTGCCACAGACAGAGGTGCACACTCGCAGATCCTTCTTTCTGTCTTTGTTTTAGTTCATTCTCACAATATCTGCAGCACTTCTGTGGCCTATGTTTTGTGAATGTGCTTATTTGAATTGCCATCTCTAACCACCTCATTGTTGGGCCTCATACCACGCGGATAACAGACGCCATCTAATCGTGACATGTGGATGCATGTTTGTGGGTGTATGGTTATGTGCCACCACAATGCCACCGTATTAACCAGATCAGAAGTACAATGAGTAAATAGGTCAACTCCAAACCCTTGAGTGCCAATTGAGCGAGTGATGAAAGGGCGTAGGAAGGCATGCACCATCATAGAGCTCATTAAACGGGCCAGCGTCTGTATCAAGATGGCAAATGTGACTCCTCATTCCAACTGTGACAAAGGCAGGGCGAACCAGAGCCACGCCTTCCTGTCCTACATTTCATAAAAGAAGCCACAGAAGTACAATATTTGCAGGTGATTTTTCGCATTTTATTTTCGTTTAATTTGTGTCGTGTGTGTGAAGGCCGTTAGGCTATCCTGATGGTGTCAAAGCCACATCTCAAACTTCTATCACAAGTTTGTTATTTCTAAGCTGTACTGTATCCGACAAATCATCAACAAACTTATCGTCCAACACAATCACAGACACACACAAACACACACAAACAAGTTTCGTTGCTCCTGGTGCGGCGGTGGCCTCCTGCTAGCTCGGTCAGAATCGAAGTCGGAGTGGAGCCCTCTCACCGACCCCTGCCTGAATTGAAGGAAGCCGGTGAACAAGTGGACCGGAAAATGATTTCTTCTTACCAGCCAGGCACACAGTCACACAGAAGTACCGCACACACCAATAAACACAAATGCATGAAACACACAACCGCACAAAGAGCTGAGGGTTTCCCGATCCCTGATGCCGTGACCGCCTTCTGAACTTTGCTCCTGTGGAACGTTTCGACATCTTCGTCTCGCATCACCTGAGGCACATTTAAAGCACTCTATACAAGTTCACAGCTTTAAAAGGTGAATTAGACAGGCGAATAGAAAGAGTATCTCAGAAGTCCTCTGGTGTACTGATAGGAATACCAGAAGGTTTGTATTTCATAGCTTTTATGTCACCACAGTGGATTGTAGTGCATTCTGTTAGCTGTGTGTTGCCGAGGAAGGAACTTCTCTTTTTCTATTGACCTGAGTTTAATCTTTAACTTGGGTAAAGGGAGTTGAGACTGTATAAATGGCTCATATCCTTTCCCTAATAGTCCCTTTACATGCAGGTTGCTCTGCACTTTTCAACCTCCTACTAATTAGTCCCCTTGTCCCCAGTCTTTAGCTATCAGCCATCATTTGCAGCAACACCCTGCCTGGATTCAGAAGTGCTTCTTTGACTGTGTTGAAAGATCTGCGGGAAACAAAGTCAATTCCAGTTATTCTGATGAAGTATGTGTGGTATGCTGGGTTCTGTCAATTCTTGGGTGGCATAAATCACAGCGCAAGAGGGTTTGCCCTAGCTGGATGCAAGCGAACTGCTAACTGGAGGTCTGTCTCCTGGAGCCACAGCCCGCCCTCCTCCCAGCGAAGTGTAGTTTTCTGGCGGCAGAGACGAGGAAACAAAAATGCGAGTAGTTTCCTGGTTTCTGCCACTTTGAATCCAGACCAATGAACATACTATCGCTACGTACACGGACCATGTAGCTTCAACGGACCGACGAGCCCTCGGGGCAGCGCTACGTCTTCGTCCTCTCATGTTGGGCAGGCTGGACGCTGCAGTGACTCACTGTCACCTCTCAAGGAATAAGTGGTATTACAAGACATGGCGGCCGGGTCTAGTCGATTTGAAATCCGGTAGAATTACAGTAGATGTCTGTGCAACGTAATACAAAGATGTCTTTAACGTGATGCCAACACTGTAAACTCTTCACATTTTGTTGAAGATCATTTGTTAATGTTACTAAAATTCTTACTCGATCTTGCATTGCACCTTTATTTGTTGTACGTACAGCTGGAGTCTGAGTGAAATGAGTATCGTCAGGTGCAGCACCCGAGCAACTCTGATGCAAACATCGAGATTTGGGTGAAAAGGTTGACATCATACTTTGCCCTTTCTCTGTGTAGTGAAATCCTTTGTGGGAAAAAGCAATAATGCAATCTTTTAAAATGCTTGCAGCCATAATGCTGCTGTTCTTCGAAGAGCAAAAATCAATCAAACTCATGCTCAGATTGACAGCCTCTTACAATAAGTGCATACGTGTTAAACAACAGTTAATTTTGTCATTTTATCAACAAACTACACGGTTTGAATGCCCACAAAATGTATGATAAATAGATATATTGACTGGTGAATAAACCCTTTAGAACAGGGCTGTCAAACTCATCTCACTCTGGGCCACATCAGCATCACGGTCCCTCAAAGGGCCGGTTCTAAATGTAAGACTGTAAAACTAACTTCTCCTAACATATTGTTAAATAACTATCTGCATTTGATTATTGTTTATTCAAGTGTACAAATATTGTACAAGCAGTTATATTAATGAAAAATGATATTTAAACACATTTCTGTTATTATAACATCAATAATTTTAATTGAGGGTTCAGAAACCCACATGACTCTATCAAAGATCAAACTATTAAAGAAAATAACAGACAAATATCAAACACAAGTTCTGACATTAACTTTGTTCAAAGCTGTTTGTTCACCTCTCTGCATCACTAATGTTCCTCCCTGTCGTCGTCCTGTGCATGCAGCTACATCCAAGAGCTGCTCACTGAGAGTCAGGTCTGATGAACATGATAGATGATGTATCCGTGTTGTCTGTGCTTTCATCAACAGTTCATTACAAACACAAGTACCTGCTCGTCTCTTAGCTAGCTGTGTTGTTAGATTGCTGCTAGTTCATCAACTCGGTCTGCGATGGTGTTTCTTCACAAACTGACATTTGTAAAAGTCTGTATCTGGTCGGAGCTCTGCTCACATACCTTCAGCATGCACTGCTGTAGCTGTGTGAATATATTCTGCTGTGATTGCAGTCTGCCTTTTAATTCTTGGACAGTTTGATGTTTTTCTTGGAGGCTAAATTTAGCTCCGTGTTTGGTGTCAAAGTGCCGACGTGAATTGTATCCTTCATCACCGACACGCCTCATAACACAGAAGACAGACCCGTTTCTCTCCTTGAAGCACAAACATGTATTCGCCTTCACATCTTTCATTACATTTTCTTCCCTCTGCATCAATTTTTCTCTTCGTGGACATTTTGGGATTATTTGTGGATCTTTTTCAATTGTTGGAAAACCTCTTTTTGGGCTGTTGCCTCTCCTGTCCACCTGTTGTGATCGTTTTAATGTCGGTACACAGACAACATGCTATCTCATCATTTCAACTTTCTATCTCATAATTTCGACCATGCGGATACTTTTATTTTCAAGTCTAACTTTTAATTATTTTTAAATAATTAAATAATTTAAATAAATAAAAAAAAATCGTTTTATTTATTTTTTTGCTGGCGGATTCGCGGGCCACATAAAATGACGTGACGGGCCCGCGGGCCTTGAGTTTGACACGTGATATAAAGTAATTATTATGAAAAGATAAAAATCCCCCCCCCCTCTCTCTCTCTCTCTCTCTCTCTCACACACACACACAGACACAGACACAGACACAGACACACACACACACACACACACACACACACACACACACACACACACACACACACACACACACACACACACACACACACACACACACACACACAGCCAGAGGAGCTGAAATGCTCTCGGCTGAATTGATTGGCACTAAATGACTCACACTTGAAATCAACCCAAATGACTGACTGGCTAATGTGCTTGAAACAACTGACTTCCCTCTTCCTCTCATGCAACACACGCACACTTGAACACACATAAATGCACTTGAATACATTCCTTCGGTCATTCATTGCAGCACTTGCATGCCCACCTACACACACATGCAACTGCAAATATTTCTGACTCTCTTAATTCATGTTCTAACGCACAACAGGCACTTTTGTGTCGAGCAAGGAATGTCAACGCTGTCTTTTCTCTTGCTGGCCTGCCTCCATTGTCGAGGCTGAAACTCACCCCCCACAGAGAGAAGGCCGGAGCACGTGTGTCCGGCTGCTTTGTGCAGTCGACACGCTCCAATAAGAACTCTACCAAGACTGGTTTACAATTATAAGGAATTTAATTCCACTGATGAAAGTACGATTACAGTTAAACATTGGAGTACATACTCCTACGAAATATTACAATATTAACCCCCTTTGGAAAAAAACTACCTCTGGTCCCATGAGACACAGCCGTCCCAGGAAACCGCATGCTAGTAAAAGGCAGAAAAAACACTTCTAACTCCGCCCACATATTCGTTCGTGACTCCTCCCCTTCCGTCTATCTCAATTTCTATTGGCTACCTCCTCTCACACCTCAGTAAACGCCTGCCTCCACATCTCTCTCTCCCTGAGCAGCTAACACATTCAAATTCTCAGTCATTGCTTAATTCCTTCTATGATAGTCCTTCAGTATATAAGCTAGACTTCTGCAACTTTGGCAGAAGCTTCATTTCTTTTAGCTACTAATCCTACATCACTTTATGTTTATCTTAATTATGCATTCCCAAAACCCTTATGTTTATGACTAATTATGAATTATTAAACACTTTTATTATATCTACTAACTACAGTTTTTTGCTCAAATTTCTTACACCATCTACCAAGTCATCAACTCGATGGCGCGTTGAACACAGCTGCATCTCTGCTGCCAAGCACTGACTCAACAAGTTCAGGATTACCTTCAGAGAGAGATTGTATTCTTCACCAGCCTTGTATTTACTGGAACACTTTGATTGCTACTGATAAATAAATGTAAATAACAAAAAAGGCGAATGGTTTCTCCTTTTACAAACATGTGACTGTATTGGTGTCGGTATCAGTGCTCGTTGGATTTCTGCTGAGCTGGGTTTGTGTGCTACAGTATTTACAGCGTGTGTTTGTGATCCATGTGGAGATATCAGAGCCGGGAAGCTGCTGAGACGAGCATAGAAACACGCTTCTGGTGTGAAGCGGCCTGCTGACTCGTGTGTAACTCCTCTCTGAACACGTCCTTTCAAGTGTGCCTTTGAGGGTATAGCCTGAAGTGCTGCTGCCCACAAAACTCTTGTTTCTCACAATGGAGCGTCAAGTGAAATGCTTCTAACCCGATTCCCGTCTGGGGGACGGTTCAAAAGAATCAAAAGAATCAAAAGAATGTGTTTCCCTAACTCTGGTTTGCACACCTATAACCGTGTACTGATGGCGCCTGTTAGGGAGAATGAATACCATTTGTAAAGGGCAGTCACATGTTGGGATCTGGCAGGAGCCTCTAGCAAGTATGACCAATAACCAAGCTGTAGATAAAGTCTCAAAACTGGTTCACTCACTATGTTGAGTATCATTTAGAATTCAATGAACAATGAAGGGTTGAATCTGAGCACTGACTGATATCAATCAACAAATATCTATTGTACAACGACAAGCATACCCAAAAGCAACACACAGCCAGGTAGTGAGGGTGTGTGTGTGTATAACAGGGAGGAAAGAGAAAAAGAGAAAGATGGCGATTCTCGTTTAGAGCGGGGACCTCTTGACTGGACTGTGTCGGTGAGTCAAGCGGCGAACAAGTCCTCCGTATGACAGCGGGGGTTTGTTTTCAGGTTTGGGCTGAATCTCCCTAACCGGGTACCTGAACTGCTCGACGCTAATTCTCGTCTGGCGGCAGAGAAAACCGCAAATATCGACTGTCGCAATCCGGGAATCCCGCAATCTTCCTTTTGCAGGTTAAAGTGGAGTTAATACGATCACCTAGATGGACGGTGTTTTCTTACGAAGGAACCGACGATCTGAAACACCACCTTTCAGCAACCTGAGTAGACGGCGCAGAGAAAAGGTCTCGGTGACGTCAGGGCCGTGCCACAGGGACTCACTGTTCCCGTGGCCCTCGTCGAACGAGGCTCCAGCAGAATGGTTTGAACCGGATCTCACTCACAGGTGAGACTTTAACGCCTGAAGGGGCTGCCGTGGTGTAAACATCCTCAGCCTTACATGTAGGCCCCGTGTCTTTGTTTCAACCCCCACAAGTCCCAGCACCCATTTAATGAACTTCAGATAAGAATTACCTTTCACTCATATTTTGGCCGACATTTGTTGTCCAACACGGATTAGTTGTGAAGAAGTTCTATTTCGACCAGTTTTGAGCTGTTCCCTGGTCGGAATGACCTGACTCAACCTTTGCCGAGTTTCTTACAGCTAGTTCCATCTTTGTGTGCTTCGTGGAGTGGGAATGAGTTGGAAAGTAATGTCTAACTCTTTCTCCAGAAGCTTCCCTTGTTTGTTTTGTACAAAGGTCACAGATGTTTGGATGCCTGCTGTGGTGCCCGGCACACTTAATGGGAGCTTTACAGTTTCCGCCCCCACAGAGGTAGCTCTGCTTCTGCAGGCCATAACAAGCCCCGTGTCAAACCGACGAGGATGTTCGGACACATGCGTGTGTTAGACTTCACGCACACACAGACACACATGCCTGGGCACAAATATTCTTCATCAAACTATTACACCTCCTCTGGCTCCCCTCTGAGACGCCTTCTGTTCCGCAGACACATTCTACATGTTTACAGCTCATGGATCCCAGCTGCCATATATTCACATCCCCTGCAAGACACAAACTCAGTGGTTCTGTGTGTATCTCTGTGTGTGGGTTCTGTACATTTCTATCTATCAATTTCTCGGAGATTAGATATATTGCGCTCGTGTGCCAGTTCCAGCACAGCCATTAGGAGAGCAGCCGACACAGAGCTCCGATAGCCTCCCGTGGAGCGGAGCAATTAGCTGCATGCTAACTGGTCCCAGTGAAGATGCTAACATTAGCTTGATCTCTCACTGCAGTCCTCTTAATGAGCAGCACCATTATTCACCTGCAGAGTGATGTGCCGAGGTGTTGTGAGACCAAATAATTGTTTATGATCATCGAAGGTAGAACACGGGTGCTCATGAAAGTGCATGCTGGCTGCTGGGGCTCTCATCCTTTTACAAACAGCACAGGCATTTACATTTTACATTTAAAGAAAGAACCCTAAACTTCCCTCAATGCCACGTCTACCGCAGCTTGTTCCTCCCTCTGCGTGCTCTCAATCTAATGCAGGTCAGCCATTGTTCATCTCCTCCGTTAAACTCCCACAGGACGATTCCCAAAGATCCAAGAGAAGGAGAAACACTGCCCACTCAGCAATCAGTGTGTCTGTGTGGGAGTCTGTCTGTCCAGCTGTGGGAAAGACGGAGAGAACAAGAAACACATCTTGAGACAAAAGTGATGTCAGACTTGAAAATGATTATGTGTAGGTTATGAAATATCTTGAGCCAATCTTTATTAGTGGTCTTTGCTGTCAACCTCAGTGTCTCTTCAGCCGCCGCCGCAAAACCACAGCAGCTGAAAGCAGCATTAGCAACGGTTAGCATTTGGAGAAATGCACATCAATATGTTCATGTATTGATGTTGTTCCACTTAGGCAAAGTTTATTATTACCAATAGTTTAACCATTAATGTCTGCAAACAACTAATTCAGGCTTTAAATAAGAGTTAGTTTGGAATCCGGCTCTCAGAACATAAAAGGTCATTAAAGCTGCACAACATGTTTTTAACAGCAGATGAAATGACTCCAGTAGTGTTGAGCTAACGGATCATTATCACCAGATGCAGCTCCTCTCAGCTGGATTTAGTTGTTTCTGGGTGAAAGGTTGTGATGAACCCACTAGTGATAGTCGAGCTCAGCGGGCGGCAACCTTTACGCTCCAAAGAGATATTTTGTTCTCAATAAAATGTGTCTGGTGCTGCAAAAGCTATTTGATATTACAGCTGATAAGGTGTTATATATACTTATATTATATACACAAAAACTATAGTTTGTTGTGAAATTATAGAACAAGAATAAAGACAATTCTTGACGTTTTATTGCTATTTTACCTGTTGGAACAATATCAAACTCTTATGAAGAGCAGAGTTTGCTGCAGCAGTTGAGGAATCGCTCTTTGTTGTTGAGACACTCATCACCACATGCTGCGTGCTTGTTCTGGAACTGACTTTCAACTTCACATTTCTTGTTGTTTGCTAATTTCTCGCCACATATCCAGCATAGAGGTGAGCCAGCATCTTTGGCAGGTGAAGCAAATGAATACGTCCACGCAGAATTAAACTCTACTTTCCTCCGTGACTTTTCTTTTTATGTGAGGCTCATCTTAGTAAACTACATACCTGTGAATAGCGAAGGATTTAGCTTTTAAATGCATTTTTGGTAAACAAATGAAGAAGAATCCATTGTTTAAAGAAATGTGCCCAAACACACCATGATTCGTTTGCTTTCTTTTAACTTGTCTAAACAAATTTATAATGTCATACAAAAAACATTTGAATGCGCTGCTTTTATAATGTTGCTTCTCAAGACAACGAGCAGACACGTGCTGATGATTCAACAGAGAAAGAAGATTAAAGATCTCTGGTTCTACAGCATCCATCATGATCCTCTGAGTGCTAAATCACTGCTGCTCCTTTAAGTGAAAACGTGTATGTATGTATGTATATATATACATATATATATATGTATATATATATATGTATACACACATATGTTACCTACAGGATACACATGTATGTTACCTGTCTGTTACTTTGACCGGCACACCAATCAATCACCATCATCACTGCACCGGTATCTTCACAGTGTTTGAATGTGATATTAGTTATAAAATGCAGCTTATTAAAATACTTTAGTTTGTTTCCCAGAGAGCGGAGATAAAGACGGATCTCAAGCCAAAAGTCATTTTCACATTTGAGTGAGTTTGTTGGCATTATATCTGTAATTGTAACCAACACACTCTCCTCCCCCGTGGCTCTGGTATTCAGGGCTATGCTTTGAAAAAGGAGTAAATGTTTAATTAGTCACCATAATAAATAGTTAACAGTTGTATGTGCCACTTCTTTCAGCCTTGTCTTGTTGCATCTGCTCCCCTATTGGGTGTATTCATGCACTTGTACTCCTTGTGGCTTCCCTCCTGTCTGAACAAGTTATGACAAACACCAACGCTCGACTGCAGAAGGCAGATGCAGTAACAGTCTAGAGTGCAGCCGGGCCAGAGGTTTGTGGATGTGCTTCTTTACCAGTTCTCAGACTCGTATGCTTTAAGGATGTACTGAGTTAGTACACTCATCAAAATCCATTCATGAATTCCACTCTAGATAACACACACACACACACACACGCACACACACACACACACGCACACACACTCACACACAGACACACACACACACACACACACACGCACACACACAGACACACACACACACGCACACACACTCACACACAGACACACACGCACACACACACAGACACACACACACGCACACACACACTCACGCACACACACACTCACAGACACACGCACACGCACACACACGCACACACACACACACGCACACACACACACGCACACACACACTCACGCACACACACACTCACAGACACACGCACACACACACACACGCACACACACACAGACACACACACACGCACACACACACTCACGCACACACACACTCACAGACACACGCACACACACACACACGCACACACACGCACACACACACAGACACACACACACGCACACACACACTCACGCACACACACACTCACACACACACGCACACACACGCACACACACACACGCACACACACACACACACGCACACACACACAGACACACACACACAGACACTCACACACAGACACACACGCACACACACACAGACACACACACACGCACACACACTCACACACACACACACACAGACACACACACACACACACACGCACACACACACTCACAGACACGCACACACACACACACGCACACACACACAGACACACACACGCACAGACACACACACACGCACACACGCACACACACACACACACAGACACTCACACACACACACACAGACACACACGCACACACACACTCACACACAGACACACACACACAGACACACACGCACACAGACACACACAGACACACACGCACACAGACACACACACACAGACACTCACACACAGACACACACACACAGACACAGACACACACACTCACACACAGACACACACGCACACACACACTCACACACAGACACACACGCACACACACACAGACACACACACACGCACACACACAGACACACACGAACAGACACTCACACACAGACACACACACACAGACACTCACACACAGACACACACACACACACACGCACACACACACGCACACACACACAGACACACACACAGACACACAGACACAGACACTCACACACAGACACACACAGACACACACGCACACACACACAGACACACACACACACACAGACACACTCACACAGACACACACACACAGACACAGACACACACACACACAGACACACACACTCACACACAGACACACACGCACACACACACAGAGACAGCACTCTTACTGAATAAACCATCACTAATCATCATCAAACATTCATCTTCGTATTAACTCATCTCTAATTCATAATAGTCCAATAGACACTGCTCACTGTGGATGAGGAAGAACAAGATGGAGAACAAGCAGCAGGTCTGGCTTAGTGCTGCACAGACCTGCTCGGCCCTGTGAGACCAGTCTGCATCGACATTTCAGATCATTTGGCTTTTGATTGGAGCCGAACAGACATTTATTCATCTCATAAGTAGGTATTTCTCATACGCTGTTTCCTCATTGGTCAGTGAGCTTATCTTTCAATCTAGTTCGAAGCTGAAATAAGAAATGAATACAGCAACATAATTCCATAACTGGCTTGTAGGACGAACACTCACTGGGGTCATTTCAACATTTCATTTCTTTACCCTTTTTTAATAATTCATTTTTAATCCGCTGTCTTAAATAAAAAGTATGTTGTTGTTGCCAACCCTAATCCACTGAACTGTTGAGGTTCGTGTGGATTCACTAATGATTGCACATTCTGCAGATGCCATGCAAAGTGTTCTTAAGTTAACCTTGCCTCAGTCTCAGCTGTCAGTCACCTCTGACAAGCATGACTCACAGCTACGCCTTCTGTCATTGGTCAGTCAAAGAGCGTGACTAACCTCTCCTCGAAAGACATTTGACAGCAGCTATTGATGGGCATGAATGTGGGACAATGGATTCGTGTGTGTGTGTGTGTGTGTGTGTGTGATAACTCTGCTCTGCATTGAAGTAAAACACCAACCAGTAAGAATATAGCAAACCAAGTAGTTTTGTTGTGTTTTTGTGTATGGAGTTTTAGGTTAGGTACTTATGATTTAAAATGCTGTCGAGCATCTCTCTATATTGCTGTTCCTATGCTAATAAACAAAGCATAATGTAAGCTGAGCTCTATCTCACATTAGATTCCTCTACAGACCTCCTGACCACACATCTTTTCGGAGAAGCACACTAGAATTTGCATGTACTTGTGTTGGACTCGTTAAAAAAGCCAACCCGAGGACATAAACCAGCAGTATACCAAAGATGCCTTTAAAAATGTATTACGAGAAGACATTTCTCTCCCCTGCCCGGTGTCATTGTTGAAGTTATTCTCACGTCTGCTTTTCTGTGCCTGCTGGGGTGCCAACCACTCTAGCATTCAACATGCATTAGGGTTAGGGTTACACCTGCTGGGGTGCCAACCACTCCAGCATTCAACATGCATCGACCTTTGCAAACTGCAGGGTCCTGTCATCATTGCTATCCACAGTTTGGGGAGTTGTGCCAGGCTGAGATGACACATGGCAGCAACACAGTGTCTTCACCTCTGTTCATAGGGTTAGGGTTAGGGTTAGGGTTGTGTATAGAAGATGAGCCACTATGGCTCTATCTATCCCAGCAAAACATCCACCTTCATGGGATGGCCGCTGCTGTCAGTGACCTGACCTGGTGGCGGAAGCACGAACTACGTTTAGATCAGTGTGATGGCGCCATTGGTGATGTCGGCCTCTGTCTCCCCCTAAGTCTCCAGTCATTGCATTAAATGATGTCCCACTATTGATACACAACTGGGGCCTTTGGATATGAATCATGGAGATAGGCCTGTCACGGTAATTACTTCTGTTGGACGATGTATATTGTCTCAGAAATATTGCAATACACAACATTAAAATGTTAAGACCATTTCATGCGGCTGATATACTGATAATATTAAACGCATAATAATGCAAGTAAACCCATCAAAAGAGCAAACAACTTTTAATTTTCAAGAACATTCAGACATTTAAATTGGAATGTGATCAAAAATTGCAAACAAATAGATCTAACATTTTTGTTGCCACTTTTTGAAAACAAAGAAATAGCGGCTCGTTCAAATACAGCATTTTAGATTTTAGATAAGACCGACACAGGTCTGCTTGAAACAGTTTGATAGCTTCATTGGTTGCACTTTTTAGTGACACAGCGGGTCACCAATGACATTTCCAGGAAGGAAATCTTTGATGGGAACCACGGTTTCTACATGAGTTGAAGACACTGATCTCATCCCAAACCTTACCTGAGTCTGGACAGCCTTGCTTGTGATGGGCATAGCGGTGACGTCCCCCTCACTGTTCTTGTTTCAGGTTGACTTTCTGACTGTAGTTCTTCTGGAGATGTATCTCTTGCCGTCCTGCAGCTGTAGCTTCGATGAGGGAAGATCTGAGGTGATCAATATGTTAAATACATCTGGGTCACCCTCAGCTATTAGCTTGTTCTCACAGCAATGAGCTTCAGCAGCAGCCAACATATTCTCGTCAAAACTCGTCTCACACTGACGTTTGGTCAGAGGCCCCTTGGAGTCCGTTTGTGACGCACTTGGTTGCCCGATACGTCAAACTATGACGCTTCACTAGTCAGAGTAAACACATGCTTCAGATTGTGAATTCAAACAAACACACAGTGAAGTCACTTAGTTAGGTTAAGGAAAGACATCATTGATGGGCTTAAGATAAGAACGTAAACTAAGTGAAACATAAACAATGTAACATATGTATGGAGAACAGGTAACTTCAGAACAACACTCAGACTGGAACAATGGCATACTCCTCAAAAGGTGTTCTGACCCATTCATGCTTGAGGCTACTACAGTTTGCTGGTGTTTTATATTGACTAGATCTGTCACAGCGAGGTGTAGCAGCCACTTATCCCAACTGTTTGCACCATTACACGATAGAAATGCATTTGCTTCCCATTTAAGGATATTCAAGATACCATCTCACTGAGCCGATAGGTTAGTATGTGTTCATCTTTGTGGCGCCTTTATAAAGAACAAAACATGAACGTCAGTCTAGTGTTCCTCGGGAGGAAATATCTGATATCACTTTCTCACCCTGCAATATTAAAAATCTCACTCCAACTTTTACATTTTTAATCAGCTACATTCTAGAAGTCAGTGAGACAAGCTGTGGGCCAATAACATCTCTTGATTTACACGGAGTAGGCTCATACCAGCAGCAGGTCACACTTTAAATGATGCATCATACTTAATGCATGACCATGAGAAGGGCTACCTCATTATGCAGCAATATGTAGACGGCCTCTTCCTCCACACGATGTAATATTTAGGTCATGTAAAAGCCTTTAACCTCTTCTTTTTTCTCAGAATAATTTAGCAGTGCTAGGGTGGTCTCAGTAATTTAAAACAAGTAAATTCAATTGTAGAGTGAGTAACTAACTTTATAATTAAGTGATTCTCTGCTTGTTTACATGACCAAATAAAATAAACTGTAAACTACAGAAGGTTATTTTGATTGTTAGATGCCATGCAGTGAGCATGAGATCTTTTACAGTAACTCACACTCAGTGTTAATGAAAGTTTCAGTTAAATCTCTAACGACAAACGTTATACGTTCAAATACACATCTCGATAGCATCGAACTCACAATCTACTTTAGTTTAGTGCTTCTTTACTTCCAGGCTGGTCTCCTTAAAATTACATTCCCATACAAACAACTTGTAGTGTCAACTATGCTGCGAAGAAAACACATTTTCTCCAGTATTGTGTTGTGTTTGATGTATGACGCATACGTCAATCATAGTCATAGTTTAAGCCAAACCAGGAAGGTTTTACGAAACATAAAGTAGTTTTCATGGCTCAACATAACCACGTAGTTCTGCTGACTAAACATAACCACGTAGTTCTGCTGACTAAACATAACCACGTAGTTCTGCTGACTAAACATAACCACGTAGTTCTGCTGACTAAACATAACCACGTAGTTCTGCTGACTCAACATAACCACGTAGTTCTGCTGACTCAACATAACCACGTAGTTCTGCTGACTAAACATAACCACGTAGTTCTGCTGACTAAACATAACCACGTAGTTCTGCTGACTAAACATAACCACGTAGTTCTGCTGACTCAACATAACCACGTAGTTCTGCTGACTAAACATAACCACGTAGTTCTTGCTGACTAAACATAACCACGTAGTTCTGCTGACTAAACATAACCACGTAGTTCTGCTGACTAAACATAACCACGTAGTTCTTGCTGACTCAACATAACCACGTAGTTCTGCTGACTCAACATAACCACGTAGTTCTTGCTGACTCAACATAACCACGTAGTTCTTGCTGACTCAACATAACCACGTAGTTCTGCTGACTCAACATAACCACGTATTTCTTGCTGACTCAACATAACCACGTAGTTCTGCTGACTAAACATAACCACGTAGTTCTTGCTGACTAAACATAACCACGTAGTTCTTGCTGACTCAACATAACCACGTAGTTCTGCTGACTCAACATAACCACGTAGTTCTGCTGACTCAACATAACCACGTAGTTCTGCTGACTAAACATAACCACGTAGTTCTTGCTGACTCAACATAACCACGTAGTTCTTGCTGACTCAACATAACCACGTAGTTCTGCTGACTAAACAACCACGTAATTCTTGCTGACTCAACATAACCACGTAGTTCTGCTGACTAAACATAACCACGTAGTTCTTGCTGACTCAACATAACCACGTAGTTCTGCTGACTAAACATAACCACGTAGTTCTGCTGACTAAACATAACCACGTAGTTCTGCTGACTCAACATAACCACGTATTTCTGCTGACTAAACATAACCACGTAGTTCTGCTGACTCAACATAACCACGTAGTTCTGCTGACTAAACAACCACGTAGTTCTTGCTGACTCAACATAACCACGTAGTTCTGCTGACTCAACATAACCACGTAGTTCTGCTGACTCAACATAACCACGTAGTTCTGCTGACTAAACATAACCACGTAGTTCTGCTGACTAAACATAACCACGTAGTTCTGCTGACTCAACATAACCACGTAGTTCTGCTAAGTAAACATAACCACGTAGTTCTGCTGACTAAACATAACCACGTAGTTTTTATGCTTAAACATTATCAAGTTATTTTGTTTTGTTTCAATTTACAACATTAACTACATGTTTTAAATTGCGACCGTGCGGAAGAACATATATTTCCTTTAAAAGTTAATTTCGAATGCTATTCAGTTGAATGGGAATGTAAAACGATTGGTCCTTCACTGACCCCTTAGAGACTAATCATCAACATACTTCAGCTTTTGTCTACAAACAAGGCTTTTATTTCCAATTATTTGCTTCTTGACTTTTATAAAAAAATTGTCACCTGAAAGAAATGTCTTTGTGTGTTAGTGGGAGTGTCGTCTACATCTGCAGATAGTCATCTTTATGCCACTTTTAATAATAGTACAACTGCTTGGAGAGCCGTTTTGGGGAGGTGTGGAGTCAGCAGAGTCGGTGTAAAGAGGGTCTGAGACTGGTGATGTAGGAAGTTGGTATGTCACTCTTGGTTGCACTGCCAGCTCAGCTGGTGCTTTCTTCTACACACTACAGTGGAAGCAGCATAAACAGAGACGGACACACACACGGTTCCCTGCACCCTCTCGCTCAGTCATAGACTTCAAAAACATGTCTTCCTGGGTGTGAAATAACTTCTTTGCTGGCCGACTTAACTTAGTGTCGTAATTGCATACCTTTATCTCTGCTTTCTCTTCCCCCCATCACTGCTTGCCATTATCACTGCGTCTCCACTTATTTCTTCCTTATATGGCTAATAAACATACAATTTCTTTAAACTGCAGATGATCTGCTCTGTAAAATGCTTAATTTACCTACAGTCCTACAACATGTACCATCACTTGTTTTATTCCTACTAAAATACGAATAGTATTTAAAAAGCTGTCTACATAGACTGCTCATTCAGCTGTGATCTCCATGATCAAATATTTAAGTGACTATATTTGATTTGTTTAAGTAGCCCATGCATATGTGTTGCACATTCATGTAAATATCATTCAAATCAACTTCCAAGTAATTACCACTGGGACGCTGAGATCTTTCTGAAAGCTCTGATTAATCTGACTTGACATCTAAGTGCCGAAAGACAAATATCATAAGCACTCACAAGTCGTTCATATGGGAATCTCTCCCATTTCTGACATCCATCCTATGTCACATGTGTGAGACATGTTCAAAAAGGTATTCTTGAATATGCAGACTATTAGAAAGAAGCTGTCAAATGAAAATACTTGCTCTGTCATTCGGATACAATGTTTAAGATACAATCTTAAGTTTCAGTGCTGAAATACATCTTCCCCATCCTGGTGCCTATGGTACGTGCATAAGCAGATACATGTTTACATGCATGATCAAAGGCTACACGTAAAGGTCCCGGTTCAGCTGTTTGAAAGGACGGTGACCGTACACAGAATAGAAAGTACATCTGAGCATTGTGACAGCCTGACTAGTTGTCCGAGTATTTATTTCCTCATCACGAGGCGAAAACAAAGATATCACAGTATATCCAGAGAGGGATGAAAATATTTGCACCAAATTTATATCCTCCTTTATTTCAGTTGTGGTATTAACTTCATGTTTAAAGACCTGATTTAGCTTCGGCTTCACTCATTTTTGTCAGAGTTACACTGTCAGTTTCACGTTTATTTGGCCAAACTCGCCAGCATAGTTTGTTCCAACTAAGGCCGCCTTTCTCTTCACAGGCAGCAACACCGACAGATGCTGGAGACCCAATTACAAACACTTGGAGTTTCATACGGGTGAAGGACTGCTGGCATGGGGATTGGCAGTTAGAGTAAGTGTGAATGGGATTGTGTGTGTGTGGTTAGATAGTTTATTGGGAGTGCACGTGCACATGGTCTTATCCAAGTGGCAGAATCTTGCGGGGAGATAGATTTAGGCTGTTGATGTTGTCTCAACAGATATCTGTTTAGTATCAATTTAGGGGCCAGAGTAATGAGAATATGTCTTACTTTCCCTGACCATGAATCTACCTCCAATGGTTGGAGACAAATGAAGAGAAGGAAGTAATGGAAACAGATATAATCATTTTCAACAGAACTATTTACAACATACTTACAAGGAGGATAAATAAGGGGAGGGGTCTGGGGATGGAGTGCTTGTGAGAGAGCAAAAAACAGTCTAGTTTTTACTGCACATGCCCCAGCTAATTCATTCTGAGCCTAAAACAAGTTGTTAGGATCCAAAAAGTCATTATTCTTAAGTAAAACGATGAAAACAGAGCTGGTTGTTAGAGTGCAGAGCATCTCTGAGAGTTGTGAGGGACATGCTCACCGTGTTGCAGCTTCACTGCAGCATTTGTACATCATGCAATATTAAAAGTGTTACATTACTACCAAATGACCACAGACTATGTCATGCATATTTCTCAGTTTTAATTGATTTTGTTTGGTTTTCATATTTGGATCATATTGTTTTGGTGAAACTTGGGGTGAGGTTTGGATCCTGGGAGAAACAAATGGTAGATCTCTTCAGTCATTTGGGTAAATCATCTGGGAACCATGAATGTCTCCACAAAGGCTAGTCCCTAATCAATCCAGTAGATGTTCAGATATTTCACTGGATAAGTGAAAATCCTGACCAACTGGTGGCACTAAAGGAAACCAGATTTAGCAGGATTTATCCACTGGGGAACATGAACATCTGTAAAAGAATTTCACAGCAATCTATGTGATAGTTGCTGAGACATTTCAGTCTGGACCGAAGTGGTGGACAGACCAATTGACAAACCAACATTGGCATCCCCAGAACCACAGCTGCTAATGTGACTAAAATGACGTGGAGCTTCCACTCTGAGTGTATTTCATCACACTGTTGTTTACAGTTTACAGTCTGTTTTATCCCCCACAAGTAGAGTAAACTTACTGTCCATGAAATGAGAAGCCGATTCCAAATATTAGTATTTAAATCAAGCAAAGGATTGGATTTTCACAAGACTTTATTAACACAATACTCCATTGATGTTTTCACAGGTTACTGTACAAATAATTGTTATTCTGTTTGCAACAAAAGGCATGCCAATCGATGCTCGTCGTTATCAAAACATATACTTCTCTCTTTCATTTTGTGGAGCCACCAGGAAAGGTCAACAAGATAATACAGAGTAATTGGACTATGAAGTATTTTATGCTGTATATTACTCATGAAGCAGGATCATTTGATCTAAATTCTGGCACTAGCACCATTTAATTAATAATGAACAGATACGATTATGTAGGTCTGAAGATGGACTTGAGGGAATTGTATTGGTTTAACAGAATCCATGCGAAGAGAAAGAAATACTTTTGTCTCGATAACCATGGTAACTAAACCAACTGGATGAAAGATTATGGAAGAGGAAAGGTGCACACAATACTCACAGTATTACCATATAGGTCATACAAATGTCTATTCAATTTCAATTGGTTGCAGTTGGTTTTGGCCAGTGGCATTAGGACTGAACACCTATATGGCAATAAACACTGTATGTATGTAAGGGATTGATATGCAAGATTTCGTTCCAATGCAATGCTTTTTAATTTTTTTGTTCTTTCTTTCTACAATATCTGCAAGTCAACAACAAAATGGTCGAGGTCAGCAAAATAGTATGGCAATGGAAAATAAACTACAGATAATGTATGTTCAAACCTGTTTCTTATTTACAAATCCATCAGACAAGGAGGGACAGTAACAGTTGTTTTTCTTCCTTTGAGCTTTGGTTTGTACCAAATCTGAGTAAAATATCTGACTCATGAGCTGCTAAATGCTCCATGTTAGACTCGCTCTCTCTACTGGAGGAGTCCGGTTGAGCTTTGACAGTTGATCGTAAGCACATTCATGGCCCTTTGAGAAAATCATTGTGTTGGTAAATGTGTGCAGCTGGGCTAGTAGCTCTACTATGATAGGCTCATCCGTGTGTGTGTGTGTGTGAAGCCAATCCAGCCAATGCGTTTAGCAACCTTTTGTGCACGTGTGCCTCGATCAAAACACACATCAAAACGCAGAAATACACAACCAATGACAAAAGATCAAACGCAGTTATTACTCTTGAAGCTCATGTATAATGCCGCCACCTGCTCCAAAGACACAGGGGGCAGCATTTTAGAAAACCTGACGGTCATTTAACGAATGGTTTATTGATTATTGAAGCGATATGGCGTGGTATCATTTAGAAATGTCATCCACCTAAGGCCATACCCTATGTCACAAAGTTACTGAGAGAAAAAAAATGATTTGTGATTCGAATCCACACCGAGTTTTAAATGATTTATCCTTGGCCCAGGCACTACCCTTTTTCCAAGTTCCATTGTTAATAGGGCCAGTCGTTTTTCCATTATCCTGTTGACAAACAGACAAACTAACCCAAACAAACAAGGCTGATACAATGTGATATCTTTTTGACTATTTTATGCATAATGAAGATCTATGACTGAATCAGACTAGAATCATTGCACAGCAAGGCTGAATAAAGGGTTTATGGTATTTTCTGATTTTGCCATAAGAGATTATCGGAAAATAATAGACATGAGAACCACTTATTTTACTGCCCGAATCCCTAATCTCAGATGCCTTATCTCAAATAGTTAGAAATTATTTTGAAGAAAGTATTAATTTGCTTGGTCATTACCCACACTCCCTTTCCCTTTAATGAGCCAAGTGTCATTGGGATCAGAAATGATAGATAGCAGAGCCTAGAGAGCAGAACGACGAGGAGTCTATCAAACGTACTGTAGCTGTGCTCGCTAACTTCACTCACTTTATCCTGCCTGGCTGAACGGAGTGGAGTGTTATTGCCCATGACAGAAGTAGGTTCGAGATGGAAATCACTTAAAAGGCAAGAATCTGTTGAGGCGGACGCTGGTTGAAAGAGATCTAATGTGTCTCGCTCCTCTTTCCCTATCATTTTGAAGTCAAACCCTTTTTGTTTTTCTCCTCACCGTCTCTCTTTTCAGCTCACCTCCCCCTGACATTTCTTCAAAAAGAGGGAAGTACACATGCAACATCATTCATGCCAACATTCTCATCACCATCATTATCCTCATTGTCACCCTCTTTTTGGTTACACTCACAGCAGTTTCAGATTTTAATTGGCAACTTGAAGTAGCATCAGAAGTTATCTGCTTCTCCCCAGTGAGGCAACCTCCGCCTATTTCTCTCTTTTCTCTTGTAGTTTTCTGAGTCGCGTCATTGTGGCTTAACGTCAGTAATTTGCCATTGAAGATTCCTCAACAACCGAGCAGTGCAGAACAAGTGCTTCCCCTAGAAAGCCATGTTCTTCTGAGTATCTGAGAAGAAGGTGTCGCTGTGTATGCAGTACTGCTGCTCGGGATTATAAGCCTAGGTCAGGAACTATGAGGACACGATGAAACATCGTAGGCTTTCTGTTCTATCTCGCTGTTAGAGCACAGGAGGTGGTGAGTAAAAGTGCCTCAGTGGCACTTCTTGTATAGATCACAATCTTTTCGGAGGCCTCGTTAGAGAGTGCATGGAGAGCAGCTGCATTGATATTTAAATGTTTGACTAACTTCTACTCTGGCTGACGAGGTCTAAAGAAAGTCCTGAAGAATCCTCCCGCACGCCGTCCTACTGACGGGACGCCGCCATAAATATCTGCGACCATCGGACAGCACGCCAACAAGTTAAATGTGGAGTGTGTGATGTTGGAAATCATGTAGTGCACATACGGAAACATGCATTATGTTGCTCTATATCAAGTATAGACCACGTCATGTAAACATCATGTAAATAAGATTCCGTTCGTCACATAACGCTGACTTCCTGTTGCCAGCGCTACGACTGAGTAAAACTTAGCTTGTAGACATCCTTAGACCATGACTGTTATCAAGCATGGCAAGTTTGGTACATATTTGAGCAAGTCCAGTGGAGTTACCTCAGCTTGTTGTTTAATGGCGAATCACGTAAAATGGCCGCCACGGCGACGCCATTCCATCAAACGTAAAGCTTTGAGTAACTTTTAATTGCAAATATCTTTCGACCATACTGACCAAATTTGAAGTGGATCTCACAAAGGCCCTAGGAGGAGTATAGCGACTAGATATCAAGGGGAAATTAACACAAACATTAAAATGGCCGACTTCCTGTTAATTTTAGGGCATGGTCCCAAGACACTTTTTTAAAGTTTTTATGTGATACATGTTCCTACCAAATTTCATACATGTAGGTCAAACGTAGCGTTGGCGCTGCGTTGTTGAATATGTGTAGGGGGCGCTATCGAGGCAGAGGGTTCCACCTGTAATTATGGAACTCGGGTTACAATGTCATGACCTGCATTCTCACCCACACAGGTTCCGCCCTCTACTGGACTTCATGAGCACAGCGGATGAAGCCTGCGAATGCCTGACCTGCCACGATTTTAGAAGAAATTAGTTTTTGGGAACAAACAAAAGCAGGGATTCACAAAAGGGTGGCCAAAGGCTGGTCAGCTGAAAAAAAACCCTCATTGCATGAAAAAATGGCTGCCACCTGGATGGTCTGCACAACCTTTACAGAAAGTCCAGCCCTCCTCAAGCTGTCAGTCTAACAGAATATCAGAATAACAACTGCTCCTGTGTCACTCACTACAACAGGAGAGGGACGAGGCAGAGTCGTCGAAAGGCAAAGAGCAGCTTTCTTTGTCACAGCACATGTCTAAATGCGTCCACCCCCAGGGCTGGATTGTCCTGCTGTGCCAGCGAGAACCATAGCGGGCAGTGGGTGTTGCGTGGGTTGGGCGAACGGATCCACTTCCTCTTTCCTGAACCACGTCCAAATCTGCAACCTCAATGAATAGAAGGCTGGCTTATGGGGGCCGACATGGAAAGGGCAGAGTGCATCACGTGTAAATGCAGCAGCAGACATTGTTTCACTGTGTTTAATCCGTTGTATCCCGTGTGGATCAAGGAGGGAGGAAAGGACGTGAATGAATGTCTGCTTGTGTTTGTCCAGTAGACGGCGGAGCCTGAGCGTTAGAATGGTATGTAACTACCCGTATGTATCTGCAGAGTTCTTATAATCACATTAAACTCAGACAACTAATGTACAAATAATTAAACATAACTTAAGTGTGCAGACAAGCTTTCAACTTTCTTGGTCTTCAGTTATGTCCCACTTTTCTTCAGATTTCTGTGTGAGCTGGTAGTTAAATTGCTCCAGCAGACTTCTGTCTTACTCCATCATATGAAGGCTCATAATTGGCACTTGTCTTAGAACATGCATACATGCAAGGAGAGACACAAGAGTAAGCCTGCAGACAAGCCATGATGTGGATGTAGACGTTTGTCTCAAGAAGTCCGTGGCTCACTCTCAAAACATCTTTACTCCTTTACATCCCTCCATCTCTAATTTAAGCCCCAAACAGATGTTTTTATTTTCTCAAATGTGTTATGCGCAGCCACCCACCACCTCCTCCCACTCAACTGTGATCAACCGTCATCCAACAGAAATAGCGTGTGCTTGTATGAGCAGATATTAAGATGAAGTTTAACCTCAGATAGGATTCAGCATCAGGTCGACTCATGCCTCATGTTTTATTCCTGTACTCTAGCATGACCTACTGTAGTCAAAGCTTCAGTTCACCCAAATTACAAAGACATTCAACAGCTAACTTCAACTACTTGGACAATGTTTCTTGACAAACGTATAAAAGTCTTGATTTGATGAATAAATAATTGATAAAGCGTTGCTCCTTATAACTAATACGCTATCTTACAAAAACATGAAAATGTATATAGTTTTAAGTTTTATTTTTAGATATTATCAGAAAACACTATACAATTTCAGGTAACACTTTATAATAACTCCACAATAAAAAGCATTAGTTAAGTATGAGTGAACACTTAGTTCATCATTTGTAAATTAACTTATTCGAGTTTCAATGATGGGCTTGGAACTGGACTTGAATTTACGCCTTTCTACTCTTCCCACCCCTCCAATCGTGGTACTCTACATGTAAAAATGCCCCCATTCATACACATTGTATACACTGATGGCAGAGGATGCCATGCGAGGTGCCACCTGCTCCAGGGATCTAAACTAACTCACACACCACTGGCACAGCTTTCGGGGGCAATTTGGGGTTCAGTAAGTGGCTCAAGGACCCTTCAACATGCAGACAGGAGGAGCCGGGATCGGACCGATTAGAGGCTGGCCTGCTCTACCTCCAAGCCCATATGTTGATCATATTGAAAAGGTAACCTTGAAACAGAATTATAAAGGCAAGAACGAGTGACGTTTGAGATAATCTTCGTATTGCCATGTTATCTCCACACTTAGATGATGGCTGAACGGTTTCTGCCGCCGTTTGCAACAAGGTTGCAAATTAGGTCATCTCACTGAACAGAACTCCTAAGGGAACTTTACCAAACTGAAAAACAGCAGAGCAATAACAAAATCAATTCCAAGCGATTTAGAAGTAAGAGAAGGCGGGAGGGAGCAAATGGAATGATTCCAATGAATGAAAATCATCTGGATTAAAGACGCCATCAACATTTTCCCTCAGTTCATCGTTTGCAGGAACTCTCTGTCCCTCCCTGTATCGTGTGCCCTGTCTCTCTCACACAGTTACACAGTTACAGACGCACACTTCAGTCTGGCTGTAGGGCTGAGCATGTGACCGGTGGCTATGGGGGCATGGAGGGTAAGGAAAAGGGGGATGAGGGGTGAGAGAGAGTGATAGCAGTAAAGCTGGCAGAGGAAATGCTTCACTGTTATTCGATATGCCAGGTAGAGCAGAGAGTACACACCCACAGACACACACATACTGTATACAAACTCTCAGTACGATGCACCGCTGCAATCACTCACAAATCTATTGCGCCACACATCAAAGACAACTCTCTCTCTCTTCATTATGAGCCGTACCTACAGTTGCACTTTTACCCTTCAACGTTCAATGAAGTTTGCTCACCCTGTCATACTACATGAGGCATGAGATGAATGTGTGTGTGAGTGTGTGTTGGACAGGCAGCAGAGCTTGCTGGCTTACCGTGGCGGCTCGTGGGCCTTGTCAAAATGCGTGTGAGAAAATACAGAGTGACAGATGTAGCCTTTCTGCTCTCTCCCACTAACATGGTTATTCTCCCATCGCCGCTTCACTGATCTCACGCACACACACACACACACTTAAGTTCAGTCGCTGTGAGCGCACGCTCACAGTCACAATGCTGTAGCTTGGTCAATAGTTGCAACTCTCGCCACACACACAGACACACAGCTTACTCTTAACGTCTCCAGATTGGAATGTGGGAATTTTCGGGAGTCCAGATTGTTGATTCTTTAAATCCCAAAGCAAACAAGCACCGACGGGGAAAGGGCCACTTCAGGGACTTCATCCTAAAAGAAATGGCCCGTTTCCATGTTTCCAGCAGGATATTGCTCCAGACAACAGATCTCTCCAACATAATCATCTCAAAGATAATAAATCAAAGTCGTTTTTACTTTAATGAATTTGAACCACGTTCTGATTGAACTCAGAGATGAAGCTCTTTGAGTCCATTGAAGCGTGTCGCCCAGGCCCCTATCAGAGGATATATCAATGTCACTTCCCTTTGCCACATCTTCCTCCAACACATTATCACCAGCACTGTCAGACACCCGTACAAATGAGAAAACAATGGGGAGATGGGAGCAAGTTGTTGAATATTCATAGAGAGGATAAGGATACAACTGGGACATTTTGGGGCTTTATCGGCACGAACGGGATCTAAGCCGTGGTAATTCATGCTAAATCCAAACCAAATCGGCCCCGGTGCTGTTTCTGTGGAAAAACCCAAAAGAAAACAGACTTGGGTAGAATCTCCCGAGTGCTTTTGTGATCTGTTTCCATGCCATCTCTATCCCTGTTTCATTTATCACAACAAGCCAGTGGAGATATCTCCCGTTCTCTTCATTTACTCCACTGCGTTGCATCTTCAGCTGGAGGCTGAAAAAAGAGAGCAGAAGGAATCAACAAACAAATTTGAAAAACTGTTCTCGGTGAGAGGAGCCGTACGCGGCAAAAAAACAAAAAGTCAACAGCCTTGAGATTCATCCTTGTTGAAAGGCACAGACGCTTCTCTCACAGAGAGTGAATATGCAACCGTAGGGGAGCATCTAGTCGGCATATTTATTGTTCTGACCTCATGCTCTGTTACTGCCCATCTAGAGCGGTTGACCTCTGGAGACTCTGACTGAGCCGCTTCTCAAACAGCGCTTCCTCTGAGACCAAACTAAAGGTATTAGTATGTGACTGCACGACCTTTCCCAAAGGCTTCTGGGTAAAAAGGAAGTGACCCAAGTGACCTATGTGTCTCTGGTGGATAAGTTGTGTCTTTGTACTGTACATCCTGTGTGTGTGTGTGTGTGTGTGTGTACAGGATGCACAGATGTATCACTTTTTTAGCCATATCAGAAAACAGCAGATTTTGTCTTTGTACTTAGTGGCTCAGGGATCGTCAAGGGACATAAACGCATCGCAGCGCTCAATAAATTATATTCCACATTCTGTTTGTAGTTTGTTCGACATAAACAATCGATACCCAGCGGGGGCATCCGGCCACATATCACACAACCTGCAATGTGATCAGCCACAGCTTGTGATTGATGTTACCTTACGTTAATGCTGACTTTACACAACTTAAAAACACGAGGACATATTACTGTTACGAACAATTCATGCACAATTCTCTCATGATACATAAAGCATACACCATAGGAAGACATATGGAAGTACATTAATGGCTGGAACATTTAATGAAAACTTTTCGGGGAGATTCTGAACGTGATTAATGATATTAAGTAAGTACCGTAAAGATGCACCTGCAGTGACAAACCCACACAGACATGTTGGCAGTGTACGCTCCCTCTAGGAATGTGTGGCTTGAAGTTGTATCGGCCCTGCAGTTCATTTGCGGAACGGGCGAGTCAGATCATAAAAGTTAACATACGGATTAGTTGCATATGTGAAATAATAAATAATTAACGACCTCCCTGAAGCCGACGGATTCATTTCCCATCAGGCCAGTGAGAGGTGCTGCGCATGTACGCCCAGGAGCAGCAGAGGAAACCCGCTGATTATTTCAGAGGCTGAACCTTTGGTTTCTTTCTTCTGTCAACTTTATAACAACGGTTTTTAGTTTTGCTAATTTATTGTATTCTCGAAATCGAAGAAAATAATTCATTCAGATCTGCGCATCTGCAAACTATGGGATACGTTGGATGTTGACATTTCTGAATCAAAAAAGCCGAAACACTTTGACATTCAACATATCTGTGCTCTACAGAAACGTAAAATGCAAACTTTATTTTCCTGGTGGCTGGCCTGTGAACACACGGGTGAATATATAATCTAACTCTCCAGCTCTGTGTGATATGATATCAAAGCAGGCAACTGTTCTCAGCAAAAAGCCTTTAAAAGTCCACTGCTCACTACTGCTCAGCAGAAACCAGCAGGCAGACCACACAGCTCCCACCGGACAGTGCTGAAACAAACACAGTCAACAACACGACACTGTAACCAAGCACATTCTTCACTTTGGAGCCATTGAGCCTGTGCTTCATATGTAGCTCAAGCGTAAGTTCAGTCAGGAAGACACTCACCAGTAATCTCAGTCTCTCCTCTCCTTGTAATTACTCTATCAGCTGATTGGGGGCGTGCACTTTTAAGTAACCAACCAGATTCTGCACACCGGTTCCTCAAGCCAATCACATCGTTGCTGTCAAACTTTAAAGTGTTCTCCTCTCTGCTGCTGTCAGGTGTCATTTCAGCGTGAAGCAGATGCAACCCTCCTCCACCACAGTCGCCTCCAGTCAGCATCACAGTCGTGCTCCTGATGCATCATCAGTGCAGCAACTCCTTTCATCACCACCACCAGTGTCTGGACTCCAGGGGATTAGGCCTGTTGGACCTCAGTACCCCTCCCTCGGTGATAGTACTTCAGGATGGAGTCCAATCGCCAAAGACTTTCACTTTGCATATTTGACGCTTGTACAATAAATCATTGTTAAATTATGAAACAAGTCTCTCCTGATTGAACTTGTTTCATCTTGTATACGGTATATTTATTTAATGTCTTGTTTTTAAATCGTCTTGTCTTAATGTTTTTATACACTTTTTAACTGTTGCTGCTGTACTGATGAGTCGCCAACTCAATTTCGTTGTATGTTCGTACGATGACAATAAACATCCTGATCCTCACTCTTCACTCCTCTTCACTCTCTGTATTGGTCTGTGAGAGGACTTCATTCACCCGTTTTCATCTTCATTTTCAGTTGGTGCCAGAAATGTTTCAGTTTTGAATTTTTGATTTGATTTTAGTTCAGTTGTAGTTTTTAGAAAGCGTTTTCAGAGCGTCTTCGCTCATTTTAGTTTCGTTTAGGTTCTCAAAGGTTTTTATGTATCTAATGTTAGTAATTGTTTTAGCTTGTTTTTAATTAGGGCCAAGTACAATGTCTCACAGCTGCATATGCACACTAAATACATGGTCAAAATGTTTCATGTGTAACCTTCCTTTGTTTTAGTGCTAAGCTATTTGTGAATTCATCTTTTGACCCATTGTAGTATTAGTTACTCCACGCCCCTCAATGTTCCCTTTTTAAGGACTTTAAGGATTGATTTGTTTTTGTCGATGTGCTTCCATCATTTAAGACGAAAGTAACAAGTTTCAGGATTGTACAACAGGGTTGCGCAACAAAATTCAGTAATTATCGTAACGCTGACTTTTTCTTGTTAACTTTTGATGTGTCCATTTGGATATCTTCATGCTCGGTTGCTTGTGACTCTTAAGATGCAAAGCAGCTCGTCTTCCACAATTAAATGCTGAGCAAGAAGCACAGCTGGACGTAATGTGAGAACTGTAGACAGAAAATATAGAGGCAGTGCACATGAGGCCTGGGAAAAGGGAAATAAGAGGTGAAGGGATAATTATTCTTAGCATTACCATTAAGACAGGCAGTGACCAACACAATTTAATCTGACCTCAAAACCAATAGGCCCGTGTGTTGTGAATCTGGATCAGAAGTCGGGTCAGAGTGATAATTGGTCAGTTGTGAGTAAAGCTGCGCTGTCATTACGGCAGACTATGGAAGAGGACAACAATGAAGCGCACATGTTAACCTCTCACATGTTAACTTTGCCCTCGTATGTAACAGCCATGCTGCACTCCGGGTAGAGGAGCAGCGTGGCTCCATGATCCATGATGAGACAAGCATGAGTGGCAACAGTCTGAAGTGAAGCAAAAATAGTACAATGCAGAATAGAAGAGAATAGAGGAGAAGGAGTGAATACTCAACCTGAATCGCTGTTGACATTGTAGAAAAATGGTTCCATGCTGAGGCTGATGACAGAACATCACACAAGCACCAGATGTTGTTACATCTGGGTTGAGCTCTATCCGTCTGGTTCAGTTGTAACATGCGGCTCTATGACGAGCGACTCATCCCGGCGTGCACAGAAATCCGGCAAATGAACATTCATGAGTTGAACACAGTCAACACCTGCTGCCAATTAGCTCCGACTCTCCACCATCTGAGAGCAGATCACACTCGGTGCCTCTCAGTGATGTGCAGAGCTTCCAGGTAATAACAGTCTCCATTTGGGTGATTGAGTAGTTAAAGAGGGTATTTCCATGTGTTTTTTCTTCTGCTAGGTACTTAGAATGGTACTTGATGAATGTGTGAGAGGCTCCAGATGCGCTGCGATGAGGTTCTTCAGGGAGTGCTTGTTATCCAACAGCACTTCTCAGCTATTCTGTTTCCGTCATTTCCATCACAATATGCAGAGACATGAAGTATCCGAGAACTCCTGAGCTGAGCATTGCCTCTTCGTGCCCACAGTCGAATTGATTCAATCATTAGTGGACGTAGTCATCGTGACGTCACCCATTGGTTTGTGGATTGCTGTTTTGAAGCCTTGAGTTTGACAGTTTCTACAGTTTAGGTTACATTACACCGCAGTATGTATGTCTAGGGCTTTTATGTGAAAGGTAAGAACAGGAAGAGTGTGGCTGTGATGTACTGCCGTTGACAATGTGGGAAGCCGTAAAGCCTCAATGTTATAAGCACAACTTAAGAGCCGGCCTCCTCCTTTGTGCTGTGAATCGAGCCTTTATCTTCCCATGTGATTGCAACCTGGTGGCAGACATAATTGCATTGTGAAAGTGAGGCTTGTGGGGAAGCAATCCAAGCCCTGCTGGTGTTTTATTTTCTAAACATTACTTTGTGCTCTTTTACGTCATAATGATAACTTAACGCAAAAAAACCCTTCACTATTGCCACTTTATGAATGTTTATAAATCATGCATTGCAGTTGAGGGCTCTGGCAGAACAACTCTGATGAGAGTGCCTTAATCTGACATGTGACATGATGATTAACTCCAGAGTGCTCTGCCTCAGTGATTACACCTCCCTCTAAACGTGAACTAACAAATGCAGCTTCAGGAGTCCAACAGAAGGTCAAGACTCATGAGCAGAAGCATTTTAAAAGCCCAGGCAATGCTGCTGCAGTGTCTCATGATCTGTAAGAAATGGATGTTGAAGGCCCTACCTTCTGTGATTTCTACATGGTTCTGTGAAGTCCTTCATGTTTCAATAGGCAGCAGATTTGCCACCTGTGTCTCTGGTCATCAGTGAATTGAATAGTCTATTCTTCTGTGCTCTTGATGAGTAAAGGTTGTGGAATGCTGTTTTACCATCAAGCAGCAGTGGGAAAGAGAGAGAGAGACCACCTGCTGTTATTCTAGAGAAAGAAAATGTGGACTTAATACCGCTCCGTCCTCCACAAAAGCAAGGATACACATGTTCTTGCTATCGTGTTGAACTGAGGCTGTTTAGTAGTTACTACACACATTGCTTGTGATGCTCTGTTGTTTGGTAACTATTCAATGGCTGGATGTACCCACACAGTTCGCTATGATGGAGAGATCAGTAGATTCCATTGATTTAATCTGTTAGAAGGAACTGCTCACACCTGGTTTAACTAACATGAGAACATAAGAGAAGAAGCCTCACCCGTATCGCATCGACTCTTTGTAGATCTGTGGCAGCTAGGAAACCAAATTTGAATTAAAACCACGTAGAAGATGTAGATGCTATCGTCCAATTAAGGCCTAAAGTGAAAATTGTTTGTTCAACCAAAACAGAATAAAAGATGTGTTCAAATCCTGAAGAAACACGTAACCTCAAGAGGTTCTTTTTAATGAAGCACAGCATGCTGTATCGCAATGGCGTAACAAGATGTTCTCTCCGGCACCACCAAAATATTATTCTATTTGCACTGACTGATTGGTCCAATGCAATTTGGACAGATTCACTCAATAAAGATGCACTTCTTTTAAGCCAAAGAAGTTAGCCACCCAACCCTTTGGCTGAAGGCATGGACAAAGAACATTTCCTTTCAACGACATCGCCCCGCGCTCTGCCTCAAAACAAGACTGTTACGGGGTAATATTGATTTGAGCGAACACAAGCAATAAACTGTGTATAAGAGCGAGTTCAAGTTTGTTGTTTAGTTGTGTTTTGTGTGTAATGATTCTTTATTTCCAAACACCAATTTCCAAAATCAGTCGGTCAAAGTTGAATGATTGGCTGAATATCGCACTGGAACCAGTGTTGCCAGACTGGACTGACAGAAGGTCGCCCAATATGGGCTTAGGACCCGCCTAAATGAAATAAAAATAAACATGGCAAAAGGTTTTCAACAGATACATTTTGCATGTCCTGCATAGTAAAGCAATTGTTTCGTCTAGTGAAATAAAAGTGCTCAATCTTGCAACAAAGACCGGAACAGAAAACATGTTTGGATTTGTCCTTCGTGCAGGCTTCAACAGAATGAACTCAGAGCTTAGAGCATGTTTCCAAGGGACCATTTAGGGACACCTGCTGACCCATGGCACCAAGTGACAGGTCAGCCATGTTTTTTTAGTTTGACTGAAGAATCTTATAATTTACCCAGGGGGCAGCCTTTTGCATCGTATCTTGACACCGCAGGTCTGCGCGTGGATAACGTTGTGAAGCGGTTCTGGTTTATGTAGTAACACGTGGTGATATCACGGTGAACTTTGTGGTCGTAGTTAACGTTATAACACATGGTTAACATTGTGAAACAGGTGGTTAGGTGTACGCAACAAAAGGACTTACTTAGGGTTAGCCAAACATGGTTTGGCTTAAAGTAAGTGTACTTGTAACATAACGTGAGCTACAGAAGCAGAGCCATGTTGCATCACATTACATCACATCGTCAGTAGAAAATATTTCAGCTTTTCACAAGCCATGGGACACGAACGCCGGTCGCCTGAGTAAAATTCTGGATGGGTTTACATTGGAGTTAGTTATAAGCCAAGTGCGTCTCATACAGACACTGAAGGGTGCCTTGTGGTATCAAGACACCAAGTGCCACCGCCCAAGGGTCGGTATGAGGGTCGGTATGAGGGTCGGTATGAGGGTGGGTATGAGGGAGGGTATGTATGAGGGTGGGTATGAGGGTCGGTATGAGGGTCGGTATGAGGGTGGGTATGAGGGAGGGTATGTATGAGGGTGGGTATGAGGGTTGGTATGAAGGCCGGTATGAGGGCCAGTATGAAGGCCGGTATGAGGGCCGGTATGAAGGCCGGTATGAGGGCCGGTATGAAGGCCGGTATGAGGGCCGGTATGAGGGTTGGTATGAGGGCCGGTATGAGGGCCGGTATGAGGGCCGGTATGAGGGCCGGTATGAGGGTTGGTATGAGGGTCGGTATGAGGGCCGGTATGAGGGTCGGTATGAGGGCCGGTATGAGGGTCGGTATGAGGGTCGGTATGAGGGTCGGTATGAGGGAGGGTATGAGGGCCGGTATGAGGGTCGGTATGAAGGTCGGTATGAGGGCCGGTATGAAGGCCGGTATGAGGGTTGGTATGAGGGTATGTATGAGGGCCGGTATGAGGGCCGGTATGAGGGCCGGTATGAGGGTATGTATGAGGGTGGGTATGAGGGTTGGTATGAGGGCCGGTATGAGGGTCGGTATGAAGGTCGGTATGAGGGCCGGTATGAAGGCCGGTATGAGGGTTGGTATGAGGGTATGTATGAGGGCCGGTATGAGGGCCGGTATGAGGGCCGGTATGAGGGTATGTATGAGGGCCAGTATGAAGGCCGGTATGAGGGCCGGTATGAGGGCCGGTATGAAGGCCGGTATGAGGGCCGGTATGAAGGCCGGTATGAGGGTTGGTATGAGGGTATGTATGAGGGCCGGTATGAGGGCCGGTATGAGGGTCGGTATGAGGGCCGGTATGAGGGTTGGTATGAGGGCCGGTATGAGGGCCGGTATGAGGGTCGGTATGAGGGTCGGTATGAGGGTCGGTATGAGGGCCGGTATGAGGGTCGGTATGAGGGTCGGTATGAGGGTCGGTATGAGGGCCGGTATGAGGGCCGGTATGAGGGTATGTATGAGGGCCGGTATGAGGGTTGGTATGAGGGTTGGTATGAGGGTCGGTATGAGGGTCGGTATGAGGGTCGGTATGAGGGCCGGTATGAGGGTTGGTATGAGGGCCGGTATGAGGGCCGGTATGAGGGTCGGTATGAGGGTCGGTATGAGGGTCGGTATGAGGGTCGGTATGAGGGCCGGTATGAGGGCCGGTATGAGGGTATGTATGAGGGCCGGTATGAAGGTCGGTATGAGGGTCGGTATGAGGGTCGGTATGAGGGTCGGTATGAGGGTCGGTATGAGGGTTGGTATGAAGGCCGGTATGAGGGCCGGTATGAGGGTTGGTATGAAGGCCGGTATGAGGGTCGGTATGAGGGTCGGTATGAGGGTTGGTATGAAGGCCGGTATGAGGGCCGGTATGAGGGCCGGTATGAGGGTCGGTATGAGGGTTGGTATGAAGGCCGGTATGAGGGCCGGTATGAGGGCCGGTATGAGGGCCGGTATGAGGGTTGGTATTTGACACCCTGGGAGTGAGACCACCTTGACTAGACAATGCACTTAGAAGACTGAAGACTAAAGTCTGACTTTTAGTTCAAGCTAAACCATAGTCACTGTCTGGCTTTGTGAAACCTACTAAAGAGATATTCTTCACTAAAAAAATTAATAAATCCTTTCCAAAAAAATCTTTCAGCCATGTTTTGTAATGGATAAGCTGGGAGTTGTTAAAAATCGTTTTTTCTTCATTAATATGGGACAAGAACACCTTTCGCGTATGCACTAGCTCAAGGACCCCCAAACTGACAGAGAGATAGAGCAGGGACCCCCGACTATATATTGTATGACATTATGCTTCATATTAAACTGGGCCTAGTACCACGTATAAACATACCTCTTTATTGTGCATTCAATACGAAGCTATTCAAATGATACACAGGTTCATATATTCATGTTGTTATTTTAAACATGTGTAAGGTACAGTGAGCAGGGAAGCCGTGCCACTGCCATTTATAAACACACCTTGTCAGCTGATACTAATGCCGATATCAACATTGTCTGTCAGTTGCATGATAATCATGCACACAAGCTGTTCAAACTGATGTTTTCATTTTAAACATAAATGTGGAAACGAAAAACCTCCGCGACCCCCTTTTGAAGACCTCTGCACTAGATGGTACAGTTTCGAGTTCACTTCAGTACAGTAGAGATGTCTTCATAGCGTTCTGTGTTCTGTACGCTTCATGAACTGATCAAAGCTCCGATGTTCCTCAACACACAGTTGAGAAACCACAAGTCTGACCGACTCTGGTCTTTCTCCTCCCTGGCATAACCGAGACATAGTTTTTTTATATAAGCTCCCTGAGTAAGGTAACATGAAAGACATCACACCGCGCAATTAACAATGACACCGTACATCCATGCAGTGCCAAGTTAGAAAACAACTCATTCCCCTTGGCAGCGTGCAAAAATACACAAAATAGATATTTGTTGACATATTAAAGTCTATACGAGGCTGACCGCTGTTGTTTCTGAGTCTAACACGTTACTACAAGGAATACTTGGCACATTGTGACGGCTGAAAGGAGCCGTCTAGTCTCCATGTGTAGGAGGTGTGAACAGTACTGCTGTACGGCTGTTTGCTGGGGTGCAGAACATATTCTGAAGATGAATGTTTTTTTATCCTGCTCTGTATTCACATAGCATTTCATACCAATCCACACAGTTTGGCAATGACAAGTAATACATTCAAACCTGTTGGAACTCCGGCTGCTCTTGTTTGGGCTTTTCTTGCATTGGTAGTTATGAATGTGGTTGTAATGAAATTGCAGTATATTTGACATTCAAGCCCATAGCGTACAAAGTCTGCTTAATATCAGGACTGAGACTGCAATCACTTGTTTTCACTGTTTTATACACACACAGGATACACTTCAGCTACACGCAAGTAAGAAGAGTGTTGTATGTTATCAGGTAGCTGCCCATTGCCCCCAAGGCCTATCACTCCGAAAACCCAATAGCATTTGTCTTTGCCTTCATTGGTTGTGTTGGTCACGTTTAGACACGAGGAGTGAGATTGGTTGAGGTATTAGTATCGGTAAGAATATCATCACCGTCACGGTTTGCCATGGTAGGAAATATAATATAGCTTCCAGGAAGGTCTGATGACATACTTCATATAACAATCAGCCATGTGTTTCTTGTTTGGAGGGTTTGAAGCCTATTTTTGGAGCAATAAGCCTCCAGAACAATCGCTGTTTGCTTTGGAATAATTGGCTGAGGGACAATTGGGCTTTCAGTCTCATGTGATATTTTACGGTATTGGGGTTTCATAATAATAACGCCCTGGGTTTGATTCGAGCATTGGGGCCTTTGTTGCATGTCATACCCATCTCTCTCCCACCATATCCAGTCGGTCTTTAAATCTGTCAAATAAAGGCAACAACCTTTAAACAAGAAAGAATAACAATAGTCTTATATATTCAGTACTTTTATACAAACATAACTGAAATGATTGAGACAATTCAAAAAAACAATTCAAAGTTACAGGGTCAGAAAGACATTTTAAATTGTTTTTAAATAAATGCAGGTTTTGAAATCGTGAGAGTTCAAATTTGAATTTCAATGCCAGGGCCCTGACAGCAAACGCATTACGCATTCATATCTCATTTACAGTGTGTTGTTTTTACTTTATTTTATGTTCACTACGCATAGAAATAGCACTCCAAATGTGTGGTGCCACACAAAGACAGGAGTGTGATGAAAAGGCCTCATTGTTTAAACACGTTCATTTCAGGAGCTGTTGTCCTTGTGTCTATTGACACTGACTGTGTGAGCTGTAATTATCTCTCTGCACTGCCCACGCCATTAATTGCACAAGGCAATTAAAGTGAGTCTGCCTCTGCCTCTAATGTGACCTCCTGCAACCATAGCTTCTCCTCTGCCAGCCTGAGAGAAGTGACTGGGAGTGCTTTGGCAACCAAGCTCATCAGCGCTGTATTCCTGCAGCACAATGACTGACAGACACATGAGTATATCCTTGTTTACCTAATCCTAATTCTAAACCACATTTCCAGAGGCTTGTCTGTTGGTCAGTTTACCTGTTGAGTGATGAGATTTCAGCTGTGGCTCTCTGGGGGTTTGCGTCGGCGAAAGCATCCAATCAAAACTGCCCATGTTGAAGCTCATTGCAGCAGAACAATTTAGTTTGTGTTGGCATCGAAGCGCAATCTGAGCAAAGGCACCAGTCGGTGTTTGCTCTCAGAAGCTCAGGTTCTGGTTGGTCCCCGCCTGTCGTTTCCTCCCTGCTGCAGATGCAACAGCAGTTTCGGGATCTCTCCGCGGCACTTCTTCGACGGTATAATTGGCTCAAATAAATAAGACTGATTATCAGAGTCAGCCAAGACACAGTAGAACGTACACTGCTTGTACTGTGTGTGCAATACAAGCGACGATAACGAGGAAGTTTCGTTTTTTTACTTTTTTTACACAATGGAACAACATGGGACAACATGTTTAGGAAGTTCATTTTTGAGTCACATCTACAACATGCAAGCCCCTGTGCTGGCTTCTCAGAGAAACCCAAGCTGAAAGAGCCTGTAGTTCTTTCTTGCCTCCAACTAAGTCACTGCAACGACAAATGATGGCCCAACATAGCAGAAGAGAAAAGGTCCTCGTCGATGTAGCAGACATTGAGGAATGTATTGCTTCAATTGATTACCTTGAACATCAACGCTGATTGGACATCTATCGTTAAACCTTAAATAGAAATCATGTGTTCTAAAATGAACCCTACATTTGTAATGTGAAACAGTGGAGAGTGATCCTTCTTTACAAAAACTTCTTTGGAACTCCGAAACTGAAAGTGTCTCGCAAGGACTGAAGAACACAAACACTGTGTGGCTCTTTCTGACGGCACACTGGCCTGTCATGCTTTGTCTGGAAGGGATGACGAGGCTTAGTGCAGTTATCACAGACTCACTAACGTTGACACTAGGGTAGGACTGTACAGGCTATCACACAGTCTGCCAACCCAGCACACACACACACGCACACACACACACACACACACACACACACACCACACACACACACACACACACACACACACACACACACACACACACACACACACACACACAGCTCTGGGGCTAGTAAAGAGAAACAGTGGTGGCTTACAGATAGGACAGTGGGGGGAATCTTGTTGTATTCTTTATGCAAATGAGAACATCATTTATGGCAGATGCAGATACACAAATGTAAGTAGCACTATATACAAGTTTATTACAGTGTATGAAAATCCATTTGAAGATTCACTCCATCTGCTGAGTCTCACTTTGTGAGACCAATTATTGATTGACGTGTGTCAGGTGTGTGCAGAGAGGAGCCCGAGTGATCTGGCAGCTGATTGGTCTGTTGGCTGGAGTGTTGTGACAGTGATTGTTTGGCCAGATGACATCAAGCTATACAAGCAGCCAGGCCAGCCAGTTGACTCTGAGGCAGGACTCCCAGGCCATGTCTGAAATAATTCCCTTTTTCATAACTCAATACGCCAGACACTCAGTAGTTGGCTCTATGCTGACCAGTAAATGGAAATTTCAGACTCTGGAATCATAATTTTGCATCATTAGGTTTTTTTGTCTTGAACATTGTGTAGAGAAAACGTATTTCGCCAATAATATATATCGATTGAAGAGAAGCGCAACTTGCTTGAAAACGCCCCATTGCACAAAATCTAAATAATAGTGCAGTGCTCTTGCAAAACTCGCCTGTTCGGAAGAGGCTGTTTGCTTGGCCTGTGGTATTGATGCTTGCAGCTTTAGAACCGCTCATTCACACTCATAATGGGGCTCCCTTTGGTCCTGAGCGATACACATCCAAGCTGCTGAGAAACGACGGGGAACTACAGTCTGTGTTCATGGGAAAAAACACGTCAGCCCGGCTAGTTGCGTTCAGAAACACCGGGGACACTCCGGTTCATGCAAGAAACACCCCCATGTTATAAGTTCGTATGGCACACTTACACAGTTTGAGTTACAATGGCAGAGCGGGTAAATACGTTTTACAAGTGAACATTTAAACATATGAGTTCATGTTTCTGTTCTACAAGTTGACACAAAGTCTCCAAGCTCTCGCATTTTGCAACATATTTACCTTCATATTTTTAGCTTCAAATTCGAGCACAGTGTTAATTTCAATGTCAATTTATGCCAGAATTCTGCTCAATATTACAGTTCAAGTAAATGGAAATTGTGTTTCAATTAATAATGAATGCTTTGAACGGACAAAACCAGTTTTAAACCATTCACCTTCAGCTCCCATCACATCCAACGCGCAGGGTTCCTCCCATCATCTGAAGCACTGCTCCACATCACATCGACACAGCTGTTTCGGCATTTCCCTTCATCATTTCACCACCAACACCTCGACTCCATCCTAAGATATTCCTGTACTACTCATGGAATCTCTACCCCCCCAAAATATTGTTGGTGTCACAATGGGGTCTAATCATTACGCTTCACATTTCTTAAAGGTATTGTGCAACATGTTAAATGCAGTCTCTCCTCTTTGAACTGAAAGTTGCTAATAATACCATTTGTATAATAACAATAGCGAATAAATCAAATGGCTCTGTTCCTCCCTCATTGCGTATATATCCACAAGACCATCAGGGTTTTATATTCAGCAGAATAAGATACTAATGTCTCAAACCAAAGTGAGTGCTGGCCTCAGCATGGCCATCCTTAAACTTGTCTGGCTGCGCCAGTGGTCAGACTTTGTTTTGTTTGTTATGTTGGTCTTGCCCACCCTGAAGCCTAATTATATTGTGAATAAACCAGCATTTCATTTCCTGCGTTCTGTGTGGTCTGGTTCGGGGATTTGAAGAAAGACCGTCACTTTCATGTTGTGCCTAAGCCTCCCCGAGATGAGACAGTAAAATATCAAACATAGCATTCATTGGTGTGGAGGGTAGAAGCGCTGAAATCTAAGTTTCCTGAAGGCCGAATACAAACGGATGACGCTGAATAAATAACTAAAAACACAACATAGATACATCTGATGAGTATGAAACTGATGTGAATATGAGTCGCTGCCAATCTTGCCCAGCAGGCTGAAAACTCACCTCTTCAAGTGGACTAAGTACTACCCTGAGCCTTCCACTCAGCACTTATTGTATTCATATAAGTTTGATGCACTTATTGTATTCATATAAGTTTGATGCACTTATTGTATTCATAAAAGTTTGTTTCTGTACTTTTGCTCTTGTTTAAAAAGGAGATGCACTTATGACTTCTGGTGACGAGTAGTTCTCTTGAATACTATGTTGAATACACTTACTGTAAGTCGCTTTGGATAAAAGCGTCTGCTAAATGACTGTAATGTGATGTGATGTAATTATGCTATGACCTAATTGTCATGTGATCTCAAACCAGTTGCAGGTCTAGGGGAGAATGAGAGGAGATCTTTTAAAATAACGATGTTGGTCCCTAGTAGAGCTCCAGACACACAGAATCTGCTCCGATGAGTACTGAAGGTGGTGTAGAGGCTTGTGGTGGCCCAAGACTTTTATGATTCTTTTTCTTATGATTTATCACACATTCTGTAGAATGAAATGATCAGCAGTGCTTAACAATTTTAACAATAAGCGAACATTGACATATTAAACAAGGATAGTGTAACCTGTTCTAATTAAAATGCTGCTGTTAAACCAAACTGATATGAATCTTAATGAAAACACATACATTGAATATGTAATTTAAATAATGTGCATTAGCTCTGTTGGGATCTAACGGAGCGTGTTTGGGTTATCAGCATTTAAGAAACTGAATTCTTGACATCAATAGAATTATTGATGTATGTAACAATTATTAATGATTATTAATATAAACGGGGCACCACCCTGCGAACAGGGACCAATAACCAAACGATAAAACTAAGTCTCATAATTAGTAGTCACTCATAATGTCAATAGTCTGCGTATGACTATACATTCAGTGACAGTGAAGGTTTTTAAGTTCGAGCACAGGCTACTACATACAGTCTTATCAAATACATATGCACAAGTAATCACAGACGACTGCTCCTGAAAGTATAACAGAGTTTATTGAATCAAAATAATAAATGATCAAATCAATTAATATTGCAACCAACAAACGTTATCATACAATTTTATATGCCTAAACTAAAGAATGAATAAAGTGGATGAGGGTGTATGTCTGTGTGTGTATGTGTATGTGTGTGTGTGGGTCTGTGGGTGAACAGGAGGGAGTCTTACAGCTACGCTAAAGACTACAAAGATGGCGGCGTCGAGTGACGCGGGCCAAAAATGGTAGTTAGGCTGCTGTATGTGTTTGTGTTTCGTGAAAGGAGGAAAGAGAAAAAAGGAGCGAGAACTCGAAGTGAATCACGCTTCGGCGTGCGATGTGGTAGGGAGCCTGATTTGCTGGTTCTATCATGCATAAATATACCGCTGTCGTCTTAGAACTGCCGGTAACTTATGCCGTGATAAACCACGCACCTCAGCTCACTCACCGAGTCGAGTTAATGAAAAAAGAACTTCCACCCGGAGGGGAAGACAATGAATGAAAGTAATCCCAAAGAAACAGTCATAGTTGATACACAAATACAGCGGAGCTTCTCTGCTCCGTAATGATTGCGTAATACCTCAATATCACGCGACAGTCTTAAACACACAAAAACACGGGAATATCAACATATAAATGAATGGCCTGAATTAAACTTAAGTTAATTTAAGCTAAGCTATGCCCAAATGCCAAGAATCTTACTTGTAGATGCTTCGTTGCAACGTTGAAGGGTTCGTGAGCAAAGTTGTCCTTTTTCTTCGAGAGGAAGGGGGGGGGGGTGCTTCTCAGCGCGGCGTTGAGCTGGCGCTGTTTCGGTCTGTCGTGGCGCAGCTCGCTCTGGAGCAAACGCAGACGTGATCTGTCCTCGCGGCAGGAAGGACAGTTTTCTAACTTCGGCTGACGGCGTGGTCCGTGCGTCTTACCGGGAATCGTCGGTGAAGGAGGGAGGCGTTGTCGTCTTTCCTTCGCCGGAATGTGTGCACCAAAAGAAAAAGGAGCAAAAAAGCTCTGAACTGATCGCTGAAGCAGATTCGTTATCGCGGGCTGTTTCACCCAGCGAAACGGCTTGTCAGGGTTTGAGTAGGGTTGAAGGGCCGTTGCTTCCTCGTGGCCAGCGTTGCGCTGGCGGGGAAAGTTGGTTCTTCTGTGGCCTGGACGGGGGTGTCCGAGCAAAGAGAGCGTTGTGTGCCTCCTAACTCAACCGAGGTCGAAGGGGAAAAGCTAGGAGGTGTGATCTGCAGGCACTTTTGTTGGACAGTGGTTGAACCACAGGGGTCCTGGGGTCTCTTGGCCTTCGGCCAATGAGATTGCAGCGGTGCATTCAGGTTACCATGGTTTTTTGGGGGGGGGGGGGAATTCACACCTGAGTGTGAAATCCCTTTGCTCTCCTCAAACTACAAGTCAGGATGAGACCTTTGCTTGAAAAAGCGAAGGCCTGATTGTCTTTGTCCACAGCACATGTTGAAGCCATTTATCAGACCCCAACATCCCCCCTTTGTTCTGAAGAGCGAGATGTTGGCTTCGGTCTTTAGAGCAAACCAAGGGCTGGCATGTGCATCCATGTGTTGGGGAAACCTGAAGAGGTGAGACAGTCCAAGTGTTCCTGAGACCAAAAGCAGTGGTTAAAACAGGCAGTGTTCATTGTTCATAGAGTTCAAGGTTCATAGTGGTCAAGTTCATGGTGTTCAAGTTCAGAGTTCATTGGCATCTGGGCAGATGACTAAGGTGGCATCTGGGCAGATGACTTTAACTACTTCTACCTACATCTACTATCATACACAATTCAAATCATAGGTGAGCAAAACATTATTCCCAAATAATTCAATCGCTATTATGATGTTGTGATATTCTAGCATTGTGGCACAGTGTCAAAGAAAGTAACAACCCAAATAAACAAAACACAAAGAGAGAGAAGGAAAGAATAGAAAGACAAGAAGCAGGTGAGGGGCAAACAGTGGTTACTGGTTCAACTCCTAGACAGGACTGGAGTCCGTCGGCGGATCAGTCGTAGGTTGGCTACGTGGTGTTATGAATAGGAGGGAATCCAGTTAGTCTGTCGCTTCTGGATCTATTAGTACATGATATGTGCGTCTATCTCTCTGATCGGTAGATTTAGAGCGAGTCCTGTGTCTAAGTTTTAGAATCTATCGATATTGGAGTTGCGTTGCCAAGACTATAGGCCAGAGGTACCTGTGAGGGTTGCATAACAGTAGTGGTAGCAGATTTACAGATTTCGTTAGCACGGCTAGTGTGACTAGCTAGGCTGGTCTCTCGCTGCTCCAGCTGTTGACAGCTGAGCCTTCTCGGATGAGGTCCTGGGTTAAATCTGACTGCTACGGCAGAGGTTATGTCCTCTTTGGTTACTTCTGGTAGAGTCTATAAAGCATGCAAAGAGTTCTCTATGAGAGTGGAGCATCAGTTTACAGTCGCAATGAACGTTTCAGGTCACGCAACTGTTCTGGTTGAAGTTGGCTGTGTTAGCGGTTAGTGCATGCCTACAGTGTGAGTTGGAGCATGCAGTTAAACGTTAGTAGTCAATAGTAAGCCGCCATTCTGCCGGTTGGTTTCGGCACTGGCGAGATTAGAGTGTACTTCCTGTGAAGTGCATCTCTCTAAGTTTCTGTTGTCAGAGATCCACCCCCCTCGCGCTGTTCAAGTGGCGAGGGCAGATATCCCACGTTACCGCCAGCACTCAGGGAAACGTCGCGAACAGTTTCACTCTGGAGTGTGTCATGGCGGGCTGGTGATATCTCCCTCCCCCCACCCTCCTAATTAGAGATGGAGACAGGTCCGGCGCACAGGTCAAGTTCAGTTACCTACGGCACTGGCGACTTGACAGGCCCGGCCGATGACTCGGCTGAAAGAAGGCGGTGGCTTCGTGGAACAAGCTGGAGGTGGCTCATGCTGAGAGAGCAGGAGAAGAAGGCTTAGTTGACGAAAGATTTTACGAGCTAGGGTGCTCGAAAGGGCCTCTAAGGTTGTGGCACCCTAGAGGTGTATGCGAAAAGGTGGGGAACACATGAGGCTCGTTTCTGACCCGGAGTCGGGTAGAGCAAGAGTGTTATGACCCCCCAGTAGGACTGAAGAATATGTATAGATTTATACATAACGGGCATTGCCTTTGCGAACAAGGTCGCCCAAGAAGGTTGAAGAACGAGGTGCGAAATGGGAGTGGTCGTTTCCGGACGTGTGCTGAGTTCTCTTCCCCCCCCCCTACCATGTCGACTTGGCAGCAGGGGGAAAGGTCACTTGGCTTAGTCAGGTGGGCTGCGAGTCAGCGTTACCTGAGGTGTTGCCCTTGAGGGCGTCTTTCACCCCCCTGGTTCCGTTGGTCTTTCGACCGCCAGGGTCGTTTGTTCCTCGGGGGTGACCAGGGCTCGCTAGGCCAAGTCCTCTCGTCGTCTTCCGACGCTAGGTCGGAGTCGCTCGACTGTTGGATGCCTAAGACTATGGCGGTGTCTTCGTACCGATTTGTCGGCCGTCCGCATGTCTTCCATGCAAGTTGCGCGTACTTCCTAATCTCTGGCATGGTGAGGTTACTCGTTCTGCAGTGCATAGTAACAGCGTATCTCACGTTGTCGTGGAGATTGTGCAAGAAAAGCGACTTGAAGGCATGGTCTTCTAGACCTTGGGCGTTACGTCCTTGGAAGTACGCAGATCTCAAGCGCCTGAAGTAGTCTCTCGGAGACTCTAGCCTTTCCTGGAAAATGGCAAAGGCGCAGAGGGTGGCAGAAGCTGGGTCGGTGTACAGGGAGTACTCCTCCCTAAGGGCGTGACAAAGGGATGAATAGCAGTCGCGGATGCTCGGCTGGAGCGTTTCCACGAAAGCGTGGACGCTTCGCGCAGTGGTTTTCCACACTAGCTTTAGCTTTTCGCGCGATGAGGGGCGCGATAGGTCGAGGAGGCAGCGATCGATCTCCCTTTGGTAGTCATCGATGCTCGAGTCGTGATTATCGGGATTGAAGCGCTCTACGTCTTTCGCCAGAGACGCAATCTGTCGAGTACGCAGGCCTCCAAGGTTGATGGGGCGTGGGCCGTCCGAGTCGTCTGAGTCTCCATACTCGCGATGGTGGTAACGACTATCATCCTCCCTCCCTGAGGGGGATGGGGTCAGTTCTTGTTGTGCGCGTGAACCGCGTGGAGGATTGCGTTCGCCTGAGGTGGTTTTGAAGCCACCTGGGCCGTCTAGGACCTGGTGTTGGTCCTCTCTCCTCCTGGTTGGGGAAAGCGTTTTCACGAAATGCAAGGTGGTTTGGGTCTCGGGGACTGAGGGAGCCGAGACCAAGAAATGACTGGGCTGAAAGGCTCGATAGGGGGTAGCAGTACCTACCGGGGTTGCTGGAACACCTTGAAGCGCTTTCAGTTTGTCATCACTCTCTGATGCTTTAGAGAGTTCTAGGTTGACCTCTCTGAGGTCACTGCGCAGGCTACTATTTTCTGACTGTAGGGCTCTACAGTCACGTGACAACTCCTGAACCTCTGTTCGGAGGGTCCAGATCTCGCGTTGCTGCTCGTCGCTCTGTGCCCGGGTTCGGGCAGCTTGCAGCTGCATTTTCTGATGGTAGATGAGCAGTATTTCGCCGATTACGTCCTGAATCAGGCGCTCTCTGTTACCTGCTGGGTTATTTACATAAGCCACCAGCTGCTCTAATTGCTCGTCGCATAGGACAGCAGTGTATTTTGCAAAGTACTCTCTTTCCTTTGCTGTGAGTCCAAGGACATCAGCCACCGCATCTCGTAATGCGGTGTCTTCGGGAGCTACAGCTCCAGGAATGGGGGATTTCTCGTTGCTCATTCTCTCTAATGAGCACGACTCCCAGTGGTTGTTAATTCCCTAGTGTTAGAACGGAAACTGTTAGTGTTTACGGTTCTCAGTGAAATGTCTAGTTCTGTAACTTAGGATTTCTACTGTTAGATGTTAATTACTGTTAGTGTTACGGTTCATGCAGGCGCACAGTGAAATGTCTAGCTCTGTGACTTACATTTCTACTGTTGCTGCTCTGAGGTATCACTACTGCTTTGCAGCCAGAGGTGCGAAAATGCTAATGTGGTTTAGCACTTTGGGCCTGTGACAGCTGTGTGTAACTTATTTGGAGGGATTTAAGAAAACAAGCAAGGTATTACAAATAAAACGATCAAATCTACTACACAGCTGGCTGTTAGTTTAAGAAATGAAACGAATAATTAAACCTGGAAACGAAATAAAATTTCGAGAAGGGAATTAAAGATTAAGATTAAAAATCTGGATTTAAAATCAAAAATTTAATTACAATAAAACAAGATTTTGAAGATCAAAGCCTACCTATTTTGGGAAATAAGTTTCAGGAATTTGGATCATTCAAAAGAGGAAAAAAAAATACTTTTTCGAAAAAAAATATTTTTTGGAAAATTAATTATTCAAAAATAATTATGGATTACTGTGCATATATACTGTAACAAAACTGGAATAACGTAGCCTCACACGGGGCACCATTATGTGGTGTGC
>NC_136644.1:492500-557290 GCF_949748355.1 Melanostigma gelatinosum
ATGTGTCAAACCCATTTGTTTGCCCAAATGCTCAACGGAAGCACAAACACTCCGCAGACCTTTTTGTTTGTTCACCCACATGCACGCTTGTTAAAGGCTCAGACACAGACGTGAGGACCGCTCGATCGCTCACATACTTTGAACATCCGATTTGACTCTCTGTCTAAGTCTTATATGCACGTATATGCATCTATTTTTCAAGGAATAAATCTGAAAAAGCTGGTTTTGCACATTAATGAATCACTTTGTCTTCTTGTGTCTCTCTTGAATCCATGGGTACTTGAGTTTGAAACTTATCAAGGTAAACTCCAACTTCCAAAGCAATATGTACAGTTCCAACTTTTTCAAACTAAAATCGCTCCAGTTTTTCGGGTCTTAGTATTGCAGGACAAAGGTTCCAGTGGGAGCAGCGGCTTTTGGATAGTTCTCCACTAAATAAATACTCCCAGTAGAAACGGTAAGTTTGTGTTCATCCTCACTAGTCTCTCAGGTCAGAATCTTAGAACATAGAATAATTAGAAACCTGCTAATTCAGCCACCTTTTGTACTTTCTCTTCCTATACCACCTGAGTCATCTCATTAGTTCAGGATTAACTAGTGTCTGGGTGCCGGGACTCTTCAGTATGCTGGATCCATCTTCTGAAACGTATCACACAGAGTGAGAAATGACAGTTTATCCTTTGTGTTACCGGTATCAGACTTCAACTTTCATTTCAGCGTACATCCATACATTTTTTATCAGCATTTTTTTATGCTGACATATTACGACATGACCTGACTTGAACAGGTGAAGACTGTGAACAGAAACCTGGATAAAGTGTTTGCATGCAACATCATGGGTCCAAATGTTCACCCTCTTGGACTTTGATGTGCTTGGAGTTCAGACCTACACATGCCATGAATATTAGGTTGTTCTTGACACTGTATCTGTTGTTGGGCACAATAATCTGAGGGATTGCAATTTGAAATTCAGTGATTACATTGCAGTGAATCATCCCAGTAATGCTCTGTTCCTGAAATGTGTTGGGGCTCAGCTTGCTTGCTGGCTCACTGGAGTTTGATATCAGTTCGGCCTCCGTGTCTTCAGCAGTGTCACGACTTCAGATCTGACTTGTTCTCTACACCGGTCTCAAGGCAACTTTTTGAAGGTCTATTCTTGGAATCGACCACATTTTACTTTGTCTTGTCTGGTCCCAGACAATCGGGACTCTGGAATCTATTTCAAGATGATTTGTTAACGTCAATACTGTGGTTGCTCAAACAAAAAAAGAAAATTCATCCACGTACAATTCACCTCTGTCCTTCACTGTTCATCCAGAGGGCAGAAGAGGTCACGAAGCAATTGCAACAAGACAATTTATTAAATCAGCCTTTGATTTAGTTCTGACCCGGCATCTTATGACTCAGAAAAACATGTTCCGAAGCCAACCTTACTTGGTAACCCTTGCTCTAGCGTATGCACCGGGCTTTCAAGTGACTACTGTACAAACCCGCCTGCGTCATTATCAGAGAAAATACTCCAAGAGTGTAATGATCGAGTGCAAATACCCCAAAAACAACAACGCAGAGGGCGGGTTGGAGGGGAAGTGGATTGGTCAGACAAACACAAGATTGTTGCTCGTGTCCCAAAGTGTTGTTGTTTTTGAAGTTACGTGTTTTTCGTACTTATTTTACATTTTTATGTTTTACTTTGCTTACGCACTTCTTTTTAGTCTGATGATTTCCTACACCTATAAGTGGGTTTGTTGCCTAAAACCTGTTTTTGTCAATTCCAAACATTAACTACATGTTTATTAGAAGGAAACACTGGGCTACCAAGTGTGCTTAAGAAGGGACACCAAGGGTCTGACCAAGCATCAGTCTGGAGCAAGTTTGTTTGTTTGTTTGTTTGTTTGTTTATTTATTTTTTGGGGACAATGCACACCAATCAGTTGCACTGTAAGTGAGCCAGAGTTAGCCAGAGAGGCTAATTTCCATCTGCTGTCCCCGGCCAGATGTTTCAAGGCAGCCTAAAATAACAACATCTGGGAAAAGTTGTGATCTTTCAGATCAATTTCAGGAGTTCCTATGATTTGCATATTACTCTAAAAACTGAACTAAATGTCTCTTTTTAAATATTTTCAGTAATGCAATAAAATGAATCTGAATGTCATAAATGAATCTCAATTCTACTGTTTGGTCAAATATTCATCGATTACAAAACCAGTCATGTGACACGCTGAGACGTTTGATTCAGATAGTTGGTTGTTTTTCTACGATGACGAGCAGCGGAGGATTCACTTCAAAAGAGTGACGGGAAAAGACTGAGCAGTAAACTGAACAAACATGCAAGCTCCAGGCACATCGACGCTGCGTGGTTAGGTGGGATCACTTTTTAAAAAGGTGCATCGTCAGGATTTATTGCAGCTAAAGTTTCTGAAAGCCATGAAGTTACTGTTGAGAAGAAAAGATCTTATTTGTGAGGCTGCTGTTTAAACTCTGAGCGCCTATCTGTGGACACACGAGTCAGAATAGAACATTCTGTTGAGGTTTGCAGCTTCTTCTCTAAGACAAGCTGTGATTGTAAAAACATCAAATTATTTGAATACTTCAATCCACATTTACATAACAGTCATTGTCATATGTGCAACCGCGTTTCATGCAGACATTGCAGAGATAGTGCTGGCTTCCTGTCTATCGTTGAAGATGAGGTCTTCCACAACTGAACAGCGTTTTTTGTGCTCAATGCTGATTGCTGAGCATTGTGCAATGCGGCTGGGATTGTTGAAGTCATAAACAAAGATCTGGAGACGTGTGGACTCACGTGGTGAGCTGTACGCTGTATTTGCAGAGCAGTCAAGCCATCATCAACTTATTGAGATCCAGAACCTGCTGAATATGAAACAACTGAAATAGTGCAACTCTGTGTGACAAGACAGACGTGCAAGTGGCAACCTGTGAATTCAGTCGAAACTCAGAAATGTAATTCAGCCTCTCATCCAGACATACACACGGTCACTGAAACATTCACCCTCTCCTTGTTGGAGCAGAGATGGAGGTTGTTTGAGCCCCTGCTGTAGAACGTGAGCCTCTTCATAAGCCTGTTCAAAAGAAGCGGATCTGTTGAAGATGCTCCAGTTGGCACTGACGTTGACTGCTGGTTCTGCCATCTCTGAGAGAAGTTCTTCTGCAATATGGAGAGTTTGGAAGGTTTTCATCACAGTTCTTCAAATAGGACAACACAGCAGCAAAGCTGTCACCTGAGAAGATGGTTGAGAAATATCTGTCGACGTTAGATAGATACCATCACTGGCTGTTTGTTCAGGACCACACAGATAATAGTTGAGATGCATAATAACACCTTCGGATGAGCATGAGTCACAACATCATACTGGAGGTGAATCTATTTGTAATTTGTTTATCATTATGGATAATCTGCTGAACGCAATCTGACTATATGATGACTAGTCTGCACACTCTAGTGACTGAGAGATTTGTTTCCTTTTTTGATAAACAAAATATTGTATTCCATTTACATCCATTGTATGGAGGTGACAGCAGAGATGTTGGAGGAAGACGTGTCAGAACGTCGTCTTCCTGCACAGCAAAATACCTCTGGGGTTTGTGAGAATGTCTTTCTCTGTATTTGGGTAAACGAACCACTAACGGGTCACTGAGACTCAAAGGTAAGGCAGCACAAATGAGTTCAGCGTTTGGGTAACTTTGTCTCCCATGTCCTCTGGAGATGAAGGCGTGTAGATTGTTTAAATGTAAAAGTGAAAAGAATACACAATAAGCTGCTCGTGCACGGATCCATATGCTAACCAATATGCAGCTCATCTGTAGTTTTTTTCATTTTGCAAAACAACCGAACTTGTTTGAGGCGGTGGCAGTGAGGCCTGTAGGTGGACACCAGACACGTGTGTTTCCAATGAATGTGCTCATTGTCCATTATACTCTTAGCGTGTATGTATCTAACTCACCTTCCTGTTGACGTCACGCTGCTTTGACTGCTAATGACACCGTTTCAAGCTTCAAACGATTGCACTGAGCCTTTGATGAAAGGAAGTCCGTACAGACACACATGTCGAAGTCCCTTTCCACCCTCATGACGCCGCTACACATCGCTCTCGCCGGGCGAGGCATTTTGTAATTCGATTAGCTTGCGCTCCTTTTTCATGTCCACCTGAGCCTTTGTATGCCACCGCTCTCCTCCCCTGCCGCCTTCATGTGGATGCTCACTGCAACATGGACTCAGGATTGATTTATTAGCATCAAAAGCTAGGCCTCCACTTTTAAAAGCCCTTTCATCTGAATACTAATCACAAAGGAATGCGGAATACGTTGCGTTCTTGTGTCTTTCTGTGAGTACGCACAGATTGAGCCCAGACATGCTTCTCATTTCAGTGCATTCTACAGATGTCCATCAGACCTCAAGATATCTGAACATGTTCTGCAATATATTTATTTTGTATATTTTGCTGAAGTAGCTGTTTGTTTTTTGGTGCGCAACCCCCTTCCGTGCCTCTGTCCTCGCCCCAGGTCCACAGGCTGCAGGTGCTGAGCAGACACACCCAACCCAGCCATCTGTGAGCACACACACCAGCTCCACGTGCATCCACACAGAGGGGTGTGTATGTGCGAGTGCACGCATGTGTGTACATTGGCGTTATTTTCTCATGCGTGTGGCCGAAGGATCTGTGTGTTCCTACACACGCGTCTGCATCATGTTGCCTCAGGAAGAGCTTTGAGCCGTCCCCAGGAAAGCCTTTGGGATCGGGTCAGGAAGGCTTCAGGGAATGTGTGTGCAAAGCTGTCAGATGGATCTGTGTCCATCGCGGCTGCGTTCGGCCCTGAGGCCGTGACAGAAGATCAGAACAGACACTTTGTACAAAGGAGCAGCAGATACAGTGCAGACAGCCCAACTAAGCCACTGTAAAGTAGAGCAGTGACGGAGGTGTGTGTGTGTGTGTGTGTGTGTGTGTGTGTGTGTGTGTGTGTGTGTGTGTGTGTGTGTGAACTTAAGGTCCTGACACATTCCATACGTCTCTCATTCCTGTGATTTTGTTGATTATACAATATGTTCTTTACATTATTTCTACTGTACAAGTGTAGTGTTTATGACCTTAACTGTATTTTTCTGTTTCTTTTGCTGTGAAGGTCCAATAGAAATGTTGTTATAATGCAATGCCTTCACTGAAGCCTCAGTCAATACAATGTGTGCCAAACAACACGATGACGATGCCTATGATTCAGCTTGAACTGCATTCCTCATCCATTTACTGTTTATTTGCAATAACACCACAGCTGACTGCAACAACTGCAAAAGCAATATACAGGGACGAGCCCGATATGAAAGGAAGCGTCGCTACACACAGACTACAGAGTTCGAGGCCATCTGTGTGCGAATGACAAAGAGCTTTCGTTTTATTTCTCCTACTTTACTAATCGTTGGCTCTCCTGTATTTATTTGCACTCATCAGTGGAATGAAAGACGTTAATGATGAAATGAGCGTAGCATGGTGTGAAAGAGAGAACGTGCGCTGTGCTTGTAAACACTTGACCCTATCCTCCACTGAGATGTCTCGTACATAAGAAGTAGTGCAGCGCGCGGGATGACAAGAAGATGAGAGAAAACAGACACAACAGTTGCATCATGATTGTAACATCTGAGCCCTTTATGATTTATTGATGCTGCTTATGTGTTACTGGGGTAGCCATGTTTTTGCTAACGGAGGGGAATGTATGTCTTGGGGGAATGCAGGGTGGATCCAACAAAAACGGCAAAATGATCAATGAATTCATCAATTTGTCACTTACTGATTCAGGCAGATGGAGAGTCAGATATCTGAAAGACGGGCTCGTTACTTTGTGTAATAAGAACACTGGTGCTCCTCATGCACTGAAACCCAAACATTCCAATTTTGGTTGTACGTACTTTTTCATCAGAATGCAATTCATGTATTTCAAAAGCATTTCCCCGGTGACCTGAGGAAGGCGTCTGCATTAGGCTCTTGTTGTATGAATGATTCATGAATCATCGGTGTGTTACCTACAGTTACCTTCAGGTGGTTATAATGTCTTTCTGTCCCGTCGCTCTCATCAAAGTCAGGACCCCATTGAGGATGTTCTGCCTGCCAGCACATTTAAATATCACGACTGAACCGATTCTGTCTTGAAGGAGAATCTTAAATGTGATTTTACTTTACGAGGGTTATGTGGCAGACTCGTTCTGGTCCAGGACCTGTAGCTGGCTGGAGTCTCATGTTGCCTGGCTACTCCTGACCATTCCACTGTGTGCTCTGGAGTCAGTCTGTCCTCCCTTTGGAGAGCATCTCCCTCCCATTAAAGTTGTCTTTACTGGTGTCAATCTGCACCGCTCGGGCCAAATTCTCTCCTTTCCAAGATTCGTTTTTTGCCTTTTATCGGACAGATGACAGAAACAGGGGGAGGGAGGGCGAGAGAGAGAGAGCGGCATGACAACAACATGTACACAGCATGTCTGTAAACATTCGGCTACCGAGGCAAACCCGGTGCATGTCTTTCACTTGACTCTGGATGCAAACGCGCCGCTCCTTCGCATTCTGTGTGAACACTGGTGCATATGTGTCAAATGGCAAACTATCGTTACACTTGTTGTACGGACTGAATGAAGAAGATATAACTTGCTAACCAGGCTTCAGGATCGAGGATCGTGTTCCCTTCACAGGAGCCAGGCGAGCTGATGCCCCGTTTCCAATCTGTGCGACGCAAAGCTCAGCAGCTGCAGGCACCAGCTACATATTAATGTACGGCCATCAAGGTACATCCAGATCAAATGTCAGATACATGTACACAATCCATGTAAACAAGCAATAATGCGATTGATATGAATGAGAGAACACAGAGATTAAGAGCATATTTAAGCTTTCAAACTGTACTTTAACCGCCTCCGCTGTTAATTGTGCCCTTTTCCCTGGAACACAGTCACAGGCAGGCTCCTTCAGGCTCTTTCTGCTTTCAGCTTTTGATTGCATGACTCAGCCGCTCAACAGGCACATCGTGGGAGTACCAGTCTCACCAGGTAGATGGCAGAAGTTCATCTTTCAAGAGGGACTGAATCAATGTTTAGAATGGAAACGGTTCCGCTGTCGAACGTTCTTCAAATAGTTCACGCTCTCAAATCACACCAGTGATGTCATGTGACATATAACACTTTCAGAGGTAAGTGGTATATCCCTTTACTTGATCTATATCGAGGAGTGAACTTTTCCAGTATGTTCTGAAGATGAAAAATATTGACAATCAAATGTCTGCTCTCTCACTCTTCAATAAAGAGTTCGAACACAGAAACAGCTCCTCTGGGAGAGAAGTCATGTTCATTTGAAAGTTACAACAAAGTACAAAAAGTGTTCATTATTCTCATGTCGGAAATTCTTGCAGGTTTGACCTTTTGTTCAATGATTATCATACATCATTAAAAACACAATTGGGAAATGATCTCCTCACACCTCGGCTCCCTCTGTTGTCTGTTAATAGTCGCAGATCATTAATGGTGAATATATATTTTATATATATCATATATATTGCTATATATATTTAGCTTGTGTTCCACTCGCTTCTGTTCCACTAGCTTGTGTTCCACTAGCTTCTGTTCCACTAGCTTGTGTTCCACTGGCTTCTGTTCCGCTCGCTTCTGTTCCACTCGCTTGTGTTCCACTGGCTTCTGTTCCACTAGCTTGTGTTCCACTGGCTTCTGTTCCGCTCGCTTCTGTTCCACTCGCTTGTGTTCCACTGGCTTCTGTTCCACTGGCTTCTGTTCCGCTAGCTTCTGTTCCGCTAGCTTCTGTTCCGCTCGCTTCTGTTCCGCTAGCTTCTGTTCCGCTCGCTTCTGTTCCGCTAGCTTCTGTTCCGCTCGCTTCTGTTCCGCTAGCTTCTGTTCCGCTCGCTTCTGTTCCGCTCGCTTCTGTTCCACTCGCTTGTGTTCCACTAGCTTCTGTTCCACTCGCTTGTGTTCCACTGGCTTGTGTTCCACTAGCTTGTGTTCCGCTCGCTTCTGTTCCACTAGCTTCTGTTCCACTAGCTTCTGTTCCACTAGCTTCTGTTCCACTAGCTTCTGTTCCACTAGCTTCTGTTCCACTCGCTTCTGTTCCACTAGCTTCTGTTCCACTAGCTTGTGTAGCCCAATGTAATCCCAGTACCTCTCATTATCTTTCTTTCTGAGCCTTGACGTTTAGCCCGCAAAGTTCTGCGGCTTTTAGGAAATGGTGTTTTAACTACAGATGAAGAAAAGACTGTTTCAATGAACAGACATTGAATAAATGACTGTCCTTATCTAATCACATGAGGACATGTGACATAGTGTTGAGAGACACGGTGTGGTAAAGGAGTAAAAAGAGGCCTAAACTTTCAACTATGCTTCCATGCAATGATCCATGATGGTGTATTTGGCTATAACTGATGATGAAAGCCTCCACAGCTCAAGACAAGACTGAGAATCAACTTGCATGGGAGCTGGTTTCAAGCTGATGCTGATAACAATCACTGAGAACAGAAGCATGAAGAGCATCACAGTCATACATCTGCAGTTCTCTTCGTCAACACACAGTAGTTCTACTATATGTATAATAAGGAAGCATGGCACTCGCCTCTCTCTGGCCCCAGTACAGCTGTAGGCAACGCAAACAGGAAGTTCAACAACGATCTTCCAGACAGCTACAACGCAGAGTAAATCTAATTTTCGGGATAAACAACATCCCCGTCGGGACGCTGGAAGCACCGCTTAATAAATAGGAACTGTGCTGATTAAGTCTGGTCACATCTTACCCAAAGTGACTTAAAGCATTGCTTTAAGTGTGGTAAACAATGTTAAGGCTCTTTAATTACCCAGCTGAAGGGGAACATCAAGATTAATGTGTGGCTGCTGTAATGCAGGGCCTTTCAAACATTCCTCTCAACGACACAAACGCACACAATTAGGATCTGCAGAAAATAAACCCAAGCTGGACTCTCATGAGGTTGTGCTTCGTTTGATTAAAAGCCGCCGCTGGGCATGAGCGGTGTCCGGGTGTGTTTGTGTGCAGGCCTGCACTGCAGCAGTCTACTTAGACAAGTGACTTTGTTGAGGTGTGCTTGATCTCCTCAGTGCATGTGCGTATTAGCTTTCTGTTTGTGTGCACGTGTGTATGTGATGGTACTGTCTAAAGCCTGGCCCAGCTCCTGGCCATGACGCTCCTGCTCAGGAACAGTAGCCCTTCATAAATAATGTTGGATACAGACTGACAGAACCTTGAGGTAACCGAACAAACATCATGCCCAGAGACCTGTGAAGATCAAACACCACGCTGACACCTCACGGTGTGTGTGTGTCTGTGCGGTTACACATATTAAGTGACTTTACCACAGCTACTGAGCATGCACATGCCCCAGAGAGCAACACAAATACAACTAGCATGACACGGTAACGTGTGTGTGTGTGTGTGTGTGTGTGTGTGTGTATCCAAATCACACCACCGTAGCACAGCTGTATCCGGGCTAAAGCAACAGGAGATAACAGGCACTTGTCTCTTTGAAATGGTACTAAATGAATGCTTGAAGTCTGCGAGGACATCGCATACACAGCAACAGACCAGCCTGTCATCAGTAACGTATTGAAGCCATTCATCCAGCGCATTGTGCTCCTTTAAGGACAGCAGTGCTCTGCTCACACAGTGATGGCTCTTCTGGGGGAAGTGGTTCTATATTGAGAATGATGGTTTCTACTTTGTTCTGCTTCACTCTTGACTTCTTGCTGTTTGTGCTTTTTATGAGCCAAATAATTGAGAGCGCATTCACACTTTCAGTAAGAAAATGAAGTTGGTTCAATTTAAAGAGTCTTCATCAGACGGTACAAGAAGTCTCAAGACTTTGGTAGATGTTAGCGAGACAGATTCTATCACATGTTAAAGCATGAAGCTGCTTCTTTAAGAGAGTCGTGCTGTGATATAATGATGATTACTGCTGTGTGCCTCCCTGCCTGAGGGTGGTGCTGTTTACACTGCGTCTGTGTGTGTGTGTGTGTGTGTGTGTGTGTGTGTGTGTGTGTCTGTGGAGTTGCAGGTGATTGGACTGGGGACTCGTGAGGCCGGAGAGAAGAAGGAACCTGTGGAGAACGGGTCCCAACCGGGCCATGCTGCACGGCCAAGGAGGTCACTATGGGACAGATCGTTGTATGTAATCGAACCACAGTCCATGTAGTGGGGGGGGGGGGGGGGGTTCTCTTCACACTGTTTCCTCCTGTCTTCGGTTAGGGAGGTCGGTAAGCTGCTGTCTCTTCTTTTGTTCGGTTTTGGAATAAGTAAGTAACTATGTTAATAAAGATTGTTTTGGTTATTGATTTGGGCCAGGCTCACCCCGACGCTTATTGCTAAAAACAAGTGTGTAAATGAATCAATATTATGGACCGTATGACAGCAGCACCGGTCCTTCTTGGGAGTGGGAGCGAGATGGAGACCCAGGTTCCCTTAGACCGCAACAGCAGCCGTCTCGCTAAATCCATGAAAAACAGCAGCAGAGAAATGTCCCGTTCTGGATTTGTGTAAGTCGACTAAAAGAGAGAACACGACAACATAATCCTTCAACCTCCTTCAAGCCCGCCTCTGACGACAACAGATTCACGTGACTCCCAAAAACAAATGCACAGACGCACACGTGTTCACTGAGCACACAAACGAACTGAACTGACTTTCCACTCTTCATGTAACTCAAGATGTACATGACTAATATTCAGGAGATATGTGTGTTCACAGATGAATATGTCTCGATCGTGACGGTGCTCTTCCTCCTCCAGTTGAAAGGAGGTCTGTTGTGTGAGCCTGTGGCTTCTTATTCTGTGTCTGACTATCAGGCGAGTGAAGCTCACAAACCAAACACATTTCAGAACTTTTAGTGGGAATATAAACTTGCTGTACGTTTAACGGGCCAAGGCTCCATTCACGTGAATCAAGTGGAATACTAATGAACGCGATGTTAAGTTAGTTTTTCTGCTATATTTGTTCTTTCATACTAAATGGCTCCTCATGTGCGTCATTGTTTAACCATTTAATTAAATCATTGCATCGTTGACACTTTCTGACAAAACACAGTAGGACATCTTATTCTTGTTATTGATATGCAGCTTTTGTATCAGATAATGGAAGAAGTGGGGGGGGGGATTAAAGTAGAAACAATTCCTAATTGTGGTTGAAGAATTTTCATTTTTACCAAGAGAACGTGTCTGTTCTGGAGATGTGAACAGAGCAGCCAGAGAACTCAAAGGTGTCTGATTGCTTTGCGTTGATGATTAGAAAGTGTTGGATTTCTCTCCACTGAGTTTGCGGTGCTGTTGAGCATCTCCCTCTCAACATTTCTAAGTTTTAAGCAAATCCCTTTCTGGAGGAATTTGCCTGCATACTGACTGTAACCAATGGATTGGAATGTGTGTCAGCTCCTTTTATGCTGAGCGCTGGAGTATTTCCACCGCGCCCTTTTCAGCTCACTGAGTTGGAGATAGACTGTCGCCACTGGCGAGTCTTATAGGTGCGCAAACTCAGATTTGCCCTTTTCATTTTCTGTTTCCTCTGTAGCGGGAGAACGATGCTGTATGCATGTTCTTTTATGGAGCAGTGTGGGAGTAGTGCAGTCTGAGAGTGATATTTCTCTCGTCTCTTCTTCTCCCCCTGCTTCCGTCCTTTCTCTTCACCTCCTCTCTTATCCCTCCATTGTTTCCAGGTCATCTCCCTAACCTCATCCGTCTGAATCTTTTCTGCCTCTTGTACCTTAATTGCCTCAGCAGCATGTACTGTGTATGCATGAGGTGAATTAGGGTGAATTACTATTGCCGAATGCATTGAATCTGAAGGGTTCAATTACAAAATTCAAAATTTGGGGAAATGTGTACACTTGTAATCACTCTTGAAATTAGACAAGAATGAATCTAATTGAATACATACACAGGTAATATGTAAGTTTCATTTGAACTAGCTGGAGTTCCTTCCTGAATGGAAGATATGTCGATTTAAAATAACACTTTTCATCTCTTCATTACATCCTGATTCTGCTAAACCCTTCGTCTGTGTCTGCTCCTCATTCTCTCTCTTTCTCTCTCACTCTACAGGCTTTTCCCATAACAATTTATTTTTTGCCATCATCCATCTTACTCTGTTTTGCTCCCTCCCTCCTCGCTGTTCATCTCTGAGGCATATGAGAAATGACACTGGACAAGTCCTTGCTGCTTTATTAATCCTTTAAGCTTCTGGAAGGAGCCACAAATGCAACTGCTCCCATTCAAATCAATAGCAGCAACTCCCAATTGCCATATCTGTGGACTGCTCGAATGTGTTTCATTTTTAGACACTCAAACCATGAAGAATGCACACTTCCAGTACCGACACACACACACACACACACACACACACACATGCATCAGGGCCCTGGCTCCCTGTGACCAGCCTCTGCTAACCAGCCTCCTGCAGGAACAATTCACGGGCTGCTCAGTCAAATGGAACTGTAACCCACGGGCCTGTGCAGCAGCCCCGTTCATAAACTCTCTCACACACACACACACACACTCTCCTCACCGGGACCATAACATCACTGCGACAGATGAAGGCAGGGAACGGTGTTTTTGTGCTGTTTTGCCCGTCACAGATTTCCATTACAAAGTCTTGCTGTGAGGCTGAGAGAGCGAGGGCCTATTGAAAACGGACACGCTCCAAAATGCTGCTGGTCAGAGCCCATCAGTGCTGCTGGTCAGTGGGGGGTGGAGATGGGCTTTGTGTGAGAGGTAGGACTGAGCTGTGTTGGGCCAGACAATGGGTGGGAGCTGATGTCAACTCCAGAGAGTGCATTCAAGGTTCATCATCTGGTGTGTTATAAAGCTCCTGAACAACATGTTCCTTTCATCTCTTCCCAATCGCTCTTCTCCTTCTTTTATTCACACATTTCAGCATTTTTGCCCAATCATTTTTTTTGTGGTTATGCTTCTTTTCTTTACTTGCATAACTAAGAAGAATGCGGTGCCGTTATATACACATTAACGTTATTCTGCCAATTGTGATTGCAAATGCAGTAATTATTTGGCAGTTTTAATTTCCTGAATGGCAGGATGATATTAAGGCCGTCGCTGATTCACCAGTGTGTTTGATGGAAGCAGAGCAAGCTTACGGGGAAATAAATGATATTCCAGAGTTTGAATGAACACAAAATAACAGCAGAGCAGACAATAAAACACGAGCAAACCTGTTTTACATACGATGTGGTGGCATGCACGAGCACATGCACATTCTGTCTCCACCAGAACAATCACAGCATAGGTCCACTGCTGCCTTCAAAGAAAACTACTGGCTTCACATGTACCTGATAAGTGACTGAGTGGTCCTGTAGATGATGAGTAGCTTGTGTGAGTGAGGTGTTCGGTGTGTTAACGAGGTGTAAGGGGCTGCACTGGTGGCCGTGTGTTTAGGTAACTCTCTGTAACTCTGTAAAGTCATCATCACACTGAAAGGGACAGAATGATGCAGTCAGGGCTTTGGCTGGCTTCTGCACTCGTACCAATGTTTAGGCCTCGTCTTGTTGAGGGGCCCGATGTCACAGTCTAGCTTTGAATGATTCACATTCTTGAAGACAACAGAATTGAAAGTGCACAGGGTCAGGGTTCATTTGACGGCAGCATGTGGTGAAGTGGTCAGCGCTGTTAGCACTGTCAGCTTTCAGGAAGAAGTTCCTCGGTTCACACATTGGCTCTTTCGTGGGCAAAGGTTTCAGCTTCTCTCTGGATTTCCGTACTGATTGTTAATGTGTTGCTTCATCGGGCCCAATGCATGCTGGGACAAGCTCCAGCCTCTGAGCTTCTAGTGAAACGCAAAAATGGATGGATGGTTTAACTAAAGGCATCATCTCACTTACATGATTGATCGTCTACAACGTGTGAGAGAAAAAGAAAATTACAAAAGATTACACTTTACATTACTCATGACTCTGATTACTGGATCATAAAACTCCACAGAAATCAATTAACATCCTAAACATTGACAGCTACTTGGCCACACACACACACACACACACACACACACGTTGGTCAACGATTAACACTCCCTCACTTTGACATTTATCTGGCTGTTGGTACTCGCCGCCTTGCTTCAGCAGCAACACCCTGATCAATGGGACATTCATACAGCGGTGTTCCATTCAAACCAGAATCACACGGCATCCTGCGCGCCGCCATCAACGTGCTTTCAACTGATTCCACTGGTTCTTCTGAGGCAGCGCTCTTCTCCTTTTATTTAAGGACAAGAACGCTGGACGGACGGGATGTAAAGAGCCAAATGTTTAGCTTGTGTTTGTTTTGGGTCCCCCTTGAGGAGATTTGAGATGGTGTGTGTGTGTGTGTGTGTGTGTGTGTGTGTGTGTGTGCGTGTGTGTGTGTGTGTGTGTGTGTGTGTGTGTGTGTGTGTGTATGTGTGTGTGTGTGTTGCTTTGACTGTGTGGCAGCCAGGACACATCTGGAGACCATTATGATGCCCGGATACGAGGGACGGCCAATTCTGTTTCAATACGAACACTGTGCATCGTGCGTGTGTGTTTGTGTGCCTTCAGATTTGATCAAAGGTACTTTCCCACCATTTGAGGTTGATAGAAGCAGACTGTAGTCCAGTTACATGAGCTGTACGAAGTAGAAACAATCTTGGTATTCTATGTATGGTCACTGGGCAGTAATGGTCTCGCTGGACAAACATACTTGGGGTTTGTGGTTTGGGCGACTGGGACCGGCAGTTGTGGGAGTGTGTGGGAAGGATAGTGGGAGCAGGAAGGAGGGAGAGAGAAATGTAATGAGATGAAATTAGAGAAACAGAGAGAGGACGGAAGTGATGGATGAGAGAGAGCTGAAGGGCAAATGGGAGGAGGAGAAGGGGAAAGGATAGAACCAGAGGGTTGTAAGAAGGGGGGATGAGAGAGGAGAGGATGTGATTCCTTTCCAAACAACCAAAATCAAAACATGCAATGCAGAGAAATGTTTTATGCATGAACCTTGTTCTGTGACTTCAGACTGCAGCGGCCTCTGCCTAATTCACTTTCATGCCATGTGAAGCAGCAGAGAACAGTGGACCGTTGCTCTGTTCGCGTCCACATTTCTGCTAATTCCAACGATATATTTCTGTCTGAGATATGGATGAGTTGAAGCAGAAGTTGGGGTTTGAAGACAAATAGCTTCAATTTACAGGAGCAAATTAAAAGTCTTATCTCGAGCAGTCAGAGCCGATTTCCATTTCCCCTTTACATTAAAGAATTCCCGAGAAGTCTTCCTGGAGACGAGAGAAGTGCAACTTTGAAAAGTGCATGAATGTCTGGTGGAGACCTGAGTGAGGGTGAGCGCCTTCAGGACTTTGTCACACGGCTGTACAGCTGGGTTAGAGGACAGCAGTGTGTCTGATGAAGAAAGACACACTGCTTCCAATCACTCTGCTGAAGAACAGCTACAGTACAGTTAATCCCACACACACACACACACACACCCTCTTTACTGGGACTTGGATACATCATTGATGTCTGCAGTTAAGTGTCAGAGCTGGAGCTGTAGCCAGCACTTATTTATCGTTAACAATGTCTCTCTTACCTCTTCTGTCTCTCTGTGCAAACGTTTCATCATCAAGACGAAGCTCTTTAACTTGAGCACACTGACACAGCTCTCCAAGGACCCCGTGCTGGTATGTGCTTTGACATGCTGTTCAGGGAAATTGCATTTTTACAAAGCAGAGCGAGAGAAGGTCGAGCGATAGAAACATATTTGTGTTTAACAAATATATCATTATTTTCATTTCTGATTATTTCTGTGATTTTGTGTTCAGAGTATGCAGTTCATGTTAATGTTTGATTAAAGCATAACTGACCATACTGCAGTGAATATGCTGCAGAGGAGTACTTGAGCTCTCCTGGAAACAGCTGCTTTTCCACCCAAATGTGTACAGATGCTGCAAAAAATAATTCAATCAGGAGAGAATGCTTTAAGGGGGAAGAACGTTATTGATTGCCTTTTGTTTCACTGTCAGCAAAATAACCATCGCTACTCCCTCTCCTTTGAATTCAGGTTTGAGTCTTGATGCTGCTGCTGCTGCTGGACGGAAGATCGTTGGTGCATTTTGGCATTTGAGCAACTGGAAGCAGCACGCTGGAGTCGCAGCGACTTCGATTGATAAACTCCATCCAGGCTGGAGGAGTGAAAGAGAAAGTTGACCTGAAATTAGATTTGACATATATATATATATGTATATATACATATATATATATATGTATATATATATACATATATATATATATATATATATATATATGTATATATACATATATATATATATATATATATATATATATATACATATATATATATATATATATATATATGTATATATACATATATATATATATATATATACTGTGTATATGTATATATATATATGTATATATATATATATGTATATATATATATATATATATATATGTATATATATATATGTATATATATATATATGTATATACATATATATATATATATATGTATATATATATATATACGTATATATATATATATATATATATATATATATATATATATACGTATATATATATATATATATATATATATATATATATATATATATATGTATATATACATATATATATATATATATATATATACTGTGTATATGTATATATATATATGTATATATATATATATGTATATATATATATATATATATATATATGTATATATATATATGTATATATATATATATGTATATACATATATATATATATATATGTATATATATATATATATACGTATATATATATATATATATATATATATATATATATATATATATATATATATATATATATATATATATATATATATATATATATATATATATATATGTATATATACATATATACGAGGAGCGATGGTGATAATGAGGAGTAGAGGTCCTAAACTTCACTCAGCTTTGTAAGTGTAAAAATGGACACCTGATCGTAAAATGTAGAAATAAAAAACTGGGAATAATCTTTAACACGAGTGGGAGAGGACTTGGACTTCTGCTGAATGTTTGTTTGAGATCTAGGCTGAAGAGAAAATACAGATTATGCTCAATATAGTCCACAACAATATTACGTTTACAAAGTCTTTGGAGATAATTTGGAGAAGAAGGAATTCGTGCGAAACAGAAGATCAGTGCCGAGTCAAAGTGAAAAACTTTGACAGCAATATTTCACATGATGTTCTTTGGTGTCACAAATAAGCAAAAAGCTACAGATCAAAAAGAGTCAAAGTTCATCAGCAAATCATGGCGACGAGACTGAAGAGAAGAATATTAAAGAACACTGTTCATTTAAAGCCGGCGGGGTTTTATTCACTGTTACAATCATGTGCAGTTTACGTTCAGTAGTTTGCGTAGCATAGAAGGGCTAACGCTAGTTAATGCTGCGCTAACATACTCTGGTTGTTACATAAGACTTAACATTTTAGAAATGAATATCTCCTTCCAACCTCTTCGGTTAACGAGTATCACTATGAAACAACATTTAACGGCCTGATAATTATGAACATCTGAAACAGTTGCGTGAGCGTTGTTGGACCCTGATCGAGGCTGGTCCACATGCTCGAGAACTTGTGATCAGCAGATGGATTTATTATCAGTAGAAAACGCTAAAATCACACATCTGCTCGCTTTACAACGTGTGGTAGGTGTGAAAGCACTTTAAAACACGAACTCGTGTTTCTGCTCAGTCGTGCCAAATATGTGTCACAATCATTGATTCACCGTGTGTGTGTGTGTGTGTGTGTGTGTGTGTGTGTGTGTGTGCGTAGGGAAGGAGGGGGAGTACAACAGAAAAAGCAAAGAGCCGCATTTTTGGAGCTTATTGAATAAGTCGTTGATTGTGGCTGGAGCCAGTGGCGTGTTCTCTGCCTGCAGTTCATGTAATTAAGTGCAGCTGTCGGGCCTTTCTGCACAGAGCTTTGTGTCTGGGTGAGGTCCAGTATTCCTGCGTGTTTAGCCAAGACATGCTTACATATGGAAAGTGAGTAAGAACAAGGCATCTGTGTTTCATGCGTGCACGTTCACAAAGTGCAGGATCCTCAGAGTCACATTCACAACACAAACACACACATGCTCACCCGCCGAGCCGCCCTGGCTGCTCTGGGTTCTACATGAATGAATTGCTTGCCAGTTAGAACAGCGGTGAAGAACTGGGCAGCAGCTGTGCCGGCGAAGCGCCCTGTGAGGAAGGGTGGAACGACAACATAGAAACTAAATCAATTTGAAAAAAGCCTCAAACAGCACAGGAAGTACACCAGCTTTGTTTTAAGGTCAAGCATAATGTAATGCAGCTCATCTGAGGCTTGCACGCTTTCATTGACTTCTGCTGCAGTACTGACCCACAAAACAAGAACCAATCCTCTCGCTTGTATTAGGTCAGCAATTTGTGAAGCCGCAGACACATTTCCAATATCCTTCACTCCAATCAGTCACGGTGATTGTCAGAGTTATTTCATTTGACTCAGTGAGAGAAAGCAGAGCCGAGACAAAAGAAGAGCGAAGCAATGAGAAGCAGAAGTCCTTCATTACGGGCTAATCTCGCCTCCTGTTAGCTTTCCAATCAGCACTTATTCTAATAGGGCCCAGCTGAGCAGGAAGAGAGGGTCAGAGGGGTTTGGGGATCATAGGGTCACATGTGTGCCAGATTAGATGCGTGTGCATGTGCCAGCAACGTATAAAAGTGTGGTATAGCTGATGCAGGCAGAGAGTGATAACAGCCGAACAGAAACATAATGGAGACGGAAGGGAAAGCTGCAAACATGCAGGTGGAAGACGTGTTGGCGGGGTGGCAATTAAGCTGACTCAGGAGAAAGCAGATGAGTGGATGAGAAGAGGACGGGGCTAAAAAGAGCAGCAAGAAGGCCTTTAAGTCTGCGAGCGGTGTAGCTGGGGTGTTCAGAGAGAGATGTGGAAGAGGGTGAAGGGAGCAAGGCGGCAGCAGGAGGATCGGGGATGAGGATGAAAACAGAAGATAGAAGGACGGTGCAGAGGTGGAGCGGGCTGAGAAAGATGAGTAGGAAGAGAAAGTACAGCGGCGGATGTGAGAAGATGCACAGAAGATGGAAAAGTGCTTCTGGTTCCCATGAACTCTAAGTCCCATGAGACCTCAGCGTGTGGGTGAACTCCAGGCTACGCTGCTTCCTGTAGATACTTTATATAGACGCCGTCGGAAAGATGCCTCGTAGAGCAACCGACAGAAGTTACTGAGAAAGCCTCGACTGTTGCACATGAAATAGCCGCGAGCACGATGGTCAACAGAATCTTCCCAACCTCGTTGAGCTGTAGTCAGCTGCTTGACTTCACACGAGTATTTTACTGTTACCACGGGGCTGATGCAGCTCATTTGTTCCACTGAGGGAAGTCTTCCCCATCACACACACTGTGGGAGCAGTTCGATGAACCGCTCAGCACAAAGAACACGAGCGAGGTTCCCCAAGTGTTGGCGCTAATTAGTGCTACTTCCACTGTGAGCATTCTCCTCTAAATATTTCAGATGAATTGGCTTCATGACACATGCTGTATATCTACAGTCTTTACTGCTGAATATATTCATGCCACATGAAGCATTAAGTCTTAACGGCAGGAACTCTGAGATTAAGCTTGCTGAATTAACATGTGGTGTTCTAAAACGCTCCCATAACACCCCCCCACAGTTACTTCTGGAGGGCAAGAAATGATTCAATATCACAAGAACAATGAGTGGAGTCTCGGGGTAGGAAGTGATTGTTTTCACTGTTATTATTCGTTCTTTTCTTTTCCCTAGTTATGCTTCAAAATGGCCAGTTTCTAAAAATAGCAGCCATGCATCTTTGTGGCAGAAGCACAAACTCTGAGCCGTGTGTTTATATCTCCCCGGGACATATTGTGAGTGTGAGGCTGCGAGTGTGTGGTGGAGTGGGGGGCTGTGTGAGAGAGGAGTGTGTGTTGTAGTAAAAGGGTCATGGGACTTCCTGAACGGACATGGACACACACTGAATCACGGTGGAAGTTGGAGACATTGTCATTGTTTCCCAATAACACGGTTTCCCCCCGAGGGCAGCTGGAAATTGGAACCAGCTGGAGGATGATGTGAGGCAGCTTTATTTCGATATTTCTTTAACTCTGTCAGATGTTGATGAGAGAGAAAGAGAAGAAAAATAAAACTGCAGAGGAAATCAAGAATACAAAGCCTCCCAAGTTGTTTTCCTTTGAGGGTTTCAATGTGAAGGCTGAGCTTTGTCAGTGCTGTGCTGACGCAATGATTCAAGTCCGTTTCACGAGGACTCTGATTGGGAGAACTGATCAAGGACTTTGGACGGCCTTTTTCTTGACAACCACACAAATAAAGTCATAGTTGTATCTCTGGAGCAGGTTTGAGGAGCAAATAAGAACTTGCTGGATTCTTAAAACAGAGAACACTCGATGGAGTCAATACTCAGGTAGTAAATCACCGCCACAGCTCTCGCCCTAAGCTCAATGGATCTCTAACAACAACAGTAAACCATGCCATAAAGCTCAATACCCTCCATTGATTGTTGTAGGTTTCATACACCTCTGAATAATTTCCTCAAAATGAAATCCTCCTGCTATTTCTGTCAATAAAACGCTCCAGTGCACTTCAGTGGCCTCGCAGCACCGCCCCATCCGCCAACCAGACTTTGCGCCTCAAGGGCCTCTGGAAGACAACAAAGCGTCTGAATTCATTTGCATGCCATTGCATCTTCTCCTCACAGAGAGGCCGGCGGAGTCGGCCCTCCGCTGCAGTGAAAGATGAGACATCAAATGGCTCATCTAGCGATGAAGTGCCTCACCTCCAACTTTTAAAGCCTCGCTATCATCAAGTCGGCTGTTTGCAGTGCTTAACGTGAACGAGTAGATCAGCAGTTAATCCTGTGGGCTTGCGCTGCTAAGTAGCTCAGCGCTGTCTGGATGCTAAAGAGGGCTTGAATGCTGATGTTGTCAGATGTGGACCAGGCAGGGGGAGTAGATAAGCTATTGTTTTCCCAGGGAAAGCACAGAGGGTTCGATGTTGCGGCGCAACCCTGATGCAACCGTCTGAAAGAGTGGCTGCCTTTGGAGTTCTGTTGGGATGGGAATTTCACCACACACACACACACACACACACACACATACTGTATATTTACATGCACAAATCAACCAGGGCATGTTGTGAAGCTCATGAATGCAAATGCAAGTGCACACATGCAACAGATTACACACAGACTTCAACCGCTTGCCTCAGCTGAAGACGGTAGCGAAGGATGCTGTGTGTCGCTATCACAGAACATCAATAAGCAGCAGGAACAACAACCTCTGGCCTCATCGCTGTTTTCATTGGCTTCAAACTACAACTCATTCTACATTATCTTTGATGACAGCCAGCTCCAACAGTGTTTGGCCTGTTCTTTTATGGGAGACCCCTCTTCGCTCTTTCTTTATGCTTCTCTCTTGTTTCTGAGGATGAGATATCGTGCTCTTTATTCTCAGACTCAGGTCGTAAGTGTTCCAAACACCGTTCCTACCTCTTCATTTCCTGTCCTCAGTCACACACAGAGTGAACAGCCTGACTGGTCCCAGATCAGATGGCAACACTGAACTTCAGAAACACTGTTAGTATTCAAGATTGTATCAATACTGTCAAAACTCAAGTGTTGTTAATGTTGGCTACTCGATCATAACTGTTACTATGATGCTATGCTTACAGCAAAAAGCTGTTTTATTATATTCATGACATATGTATTGTGTTCTCAATATGACTAGCTCCTCCCAAAGTAGTTCCCTTGCTGACTACAACTGAAAACAAATATATTTCACTCAAAATACATAAATTAACTGAATACGATTTGCTTGGTGCAGACAAGGTCTTAAAAACAGAAGCATTAAAGTTTCACAAAAATCATGCAAATGTGTCCCTTTCCTTTCATATCCTCCATGATGAAGAAGCAGCACTGATCGTCTAAAGGGAGTTGAGCTCATTTGGGTTTTACGTCGGTGTGTTCGGCCTTCAGGTCTGAGAAGTGAAGCCGATGTGGAAGTGCTTTAAAGTTGCATTCTTCCTAAAAGCCATGAGGGGCAACTCCTCCAGTTGCATGAAGAAGTGTGATTGTCAGGAAGTCTATGAAGACATGAGCCTACTTCTTACTTGATTCATGAGCTCAGTAAACGTTGTGCACATAAGTATGTGGTCTCAATTGCTAGTTTCAGTTCTTCTTCAATACAGCACGTCTTTCCATTTATTCTGGTCCCATTTTGAGTCAGACGATAAAGCAGGTATGTTCATGGTGTAACGACCTTGTGATTGACAGGTCGCTACCACAGCATTGTCTGCTTTGGGAGTTGTCTTTGTCTTTTGTCTCAGAACTTTAACCCCTTCACAGTGTGTTTTCACTTCACGAAGCTAATTGTAACATTTGTCTCCGCTAAGAATGTCTCGCTGAGCATCCGGCTGAACTGAGCTCCACCCTCTGGTGTCATTGCAAGAAAACAAGATGGCAACGGCCAAAACGCCAGACTCAAGACTGTAGTCCACAAACCAATGGGCGACTTCACAGTGACTGCTTCCACTTACTATATGCGGGATATGTTCTAGGTTGCAAAGACGGGATCAAGGCAAACTACATGAAATAGTACATCTCTGAAGATAGCACTCAATGTTCTCTCTACATGAGAAAAGAGCAGCGATCCAACAGCTCTGTTAAGAAAGCACACACATGAACTATTCAATGGCAACTAAGATACCTGACTCATTATTGAAAGGCAGCAAAAGATGTCGTGAGGCTGCTTCAAGAGCCAACCAAATCCTCATGGAAAGCCAGACGTTTCCCTCAGTGCATGCAGATGAGCAGTGTCAGATGAGCTGAGAGGTCTGGGTGGCCCGTTGCTTTAAAGCAGATCTAACGTGTGTTGTGGAGTGAGGCCATTGCTTTGTGGACAAGCAACCAGAAGCTAAAGATCAATGATTGTGTCCTGGAGGCAGAGGCAGTGATGAGAGGACGATGATGTGCTTTCTTCTCTTAGCCTCTGAAAACCCTGACCGCTTGAGTCCAGAGAGAGAACCAGTCGGTTATACGGCCAAACAGACGTGTCCATAAAGCACCACGGACGCTTGGAAGTCCTGTTGATTCACATGCGCAGTAGAGAGTTACGCTGCCAGCTGTAGTGTAGAGAAAGAGTTACTTTCTCGAACAATTGACTTTTATTCTTGAAAAGCCGATACAGATGCCGATCGTTTAGTTTTGGCAGAGCAGCCGCTGCATTAGCACACTCGCCTCCCTCTGAGCCGTAAATCAGTTTCTGCTGTTACAGTTCCTACTTCGTCTGTTTGTCACTATCGACGCTAGCAGCCCAGATATCCCTCTTTGACTGGAGCCGGCCCGCTGCTGTTACTTTCTTAAGTTTGACAAATGATTTATCCAGGAAAGGAGAGAGCTGCTGGGATATCTGCAGAACCGGACATTGAGGAATGTTTTTGGCACGATGGGAGATCAGCTCAGTCGCTTTCTTGCCGTGAGTTAGATGAGAAGATCGATCCATTCAGTACGACGTTCGGGTCAGGAGTCAGTTAGTTTGGACTGAAAGGCGACTTTTCATATGAGCGGACTCGTCTCTGTCCATGAACCTGTTACTGCTGATCGCTTGTTCGTTGTCTGTTGAGGCGCGGTGGCCGTCCTTTTAATGCTAACCACCCACATCTTCCTCCATCAGTGAAAGACATGCACAGTAGCTGCTGAGGTGTAAAAGCCTTTAATAACAACTTTATATTAAAGCGTGTTATTGAGAATAGCAGAACAGATGTTAACATTACAGTTCAAAGAATGATTGATCTCCAACAGGAAACTTGGAACCCACATACAGATATTGTATGACCAGAGCTGAGTGATGATTCAGCTGAAGAGTTCTGCCAGCAAGCGTTCTATGCATGCATGAATATACTTCTGCTGTTGTTGTTGTTGTTGTACCTGGCGAGGCTCTGGCTTTTGGATTCCTGGCTCTATGCCGTCTCGTCACTGCCACACAATGACGTCTGATTGTTCGTTGCGATGGTTTCTACTCGGATTAGATGCTTCTTCTTCTGCAGAGAATCATGGATGAACCTCGCTTGGTTGTGGAGGAGGGAGGCTTATATGATGAAACAGTCACATAAACAGGCTGGCTGCGGCTTTCTACGACACAAAAAGTATCATTTTCTAAATGCAGCTCTGATCCGCAGACAGCGTCACTGGCACAGTAAGCACTGCTCGTGTCTTTTCTGCCACAGACTGCATTCAGTGTTGATGGATTTACTGCACTGTGGTGCCTCAGCTAAACAAAGCTGTGACCACTTCTACATTCTTGTGATCATCTGCATGGCCCTTTGGATTGAGGTCAGCGCCCAGGGAGGCTTTAAAGACACCGGAACCTCGACATGCACAAAGCGCTGCACACGGCCGCTCCTCTGAGGCGAAGCCAGTCTGTGTGTCACCCTCTCTGTCATCACCAGCCCTCAACTAGAAACATAAAGTGAGTGTTTTTATCAACGCATGATGATGATGTTCATGAATATCAATCAGTGGGTTTCTTTGGATGGTGCACCCCTCTTGCCGACAGATGGAACCTCAGGCACAACGCTGGGGGTCTCCCTTTTGAAGCACCCTTCCCCCCACCATGTCCTCCCTCTCTCTCTCTCTCTCCCCCCTCCCCCCTCCTTTTACCACCCTTGCCCCTTTGTGCTCACCAAGCAGAAAGAAAGCTTCAGCCGTACACCGGCAGGCCCCAGAAGCTGGCTGCAGGCAGTGGAAGCTCTCCGTTACTACCAAAAGACAAATCTAGCATTTGACACAATAACAGAGTCAGAGGGGAAGGAGGACGCACAGATGCAATATTCATATGGAAATTACAAGGCTGGCAGCAATGTAACATGGCACTGTGGCACTTTGGAATATGTTAGCATTTAGCTTATATGAGCACTCGGAGGTATTTAGTCTGAGGCGCTGTGGTGTGTTTGTGAGTGCACTCATATACTGATGAATATGATATTCATACAGTCCGTGCTGTATTTGAATATGATATTCATACAGTCCGTGCTGTAGCGCTGTAGGATTCAGTAAGAAGTGCTGCAGGCATTGCAAGAAGAACGAGGCAACTATTGATGGTAACTTGACTGAAGCGAAAAGGTTAGAATGTAAGGCAGCAGGCTATCTCGTACTCTTTCATTCTCCAGCAACATATAAAGTCTTCGGCCCGATCTGCACAGGACTGGTATTGTCCAGGGAACACTAGTAATTGGTAATAATTGCAGAGTTTGTCTGTAATCTTAATCGCCTGCAAATCCATGTCCATGATTTGTCATTCGTGAATGAATGTTTTGAGAGCATTGTTGGTGCAACTTCAGGAGGCTCAAGTCACGAGATGCCATGGAGACCATTCACACCTGCTCAAGGGATCTTTGTGAATAATATAGTTGAATATTTTTCATATAAGCAGATGTTACGCAGAGCCTAGACATCTTATCTGGGATATGACGTCAGTAAATTCAAGTAACATCCAGACTTTGAGAATCCTGTGCGAATGTGCCACACGGAAAATAGTCGTGGGTGGTGATCTCTTCAGGTCTCCTGGTAATTGTAGTCTTTTGCGAATTTGGCTTTGGAATGAGAGTCCTACATAATCAACGACAGCACAAAATCAACAAAAGGAAAACAGCTGGAAACTCAAGTCTGTGGTTGACAAACAGGTACAGATGCTGCTGGTTTTATTTAGTTTCAGATGTGATATATGTTGTGCATTTCATGTGGAATGTGTGTTTGTTCCTCCTGCACAGTGTAGTGCTGAGTGTTTGATAGACAGCGAGCTGTGAATTGATCTCAAGCTACAGATCACAGGGCTGTGCTCCATGTTGCCTTCAGGTCACATCTGCTGCAACCTGTCAGATAACACAGCAAAGAGCTTTTCAATGTTAAATCAATGTCACATGAAGTAGAAGATATAAGTGGGGTCAGATAGAGCACTGTGTAATATAATAAGAAGAGCAACGAATGACTTGGACCTCCAAATATGACTTACCGAGCCTTACCGAGTGGTGACCTTTGAGGCAGTGGCCCCTCTGGAATGCTCTGCCTGCAACTCTGCGCCTCGCAGACACTGTGGATACTTTTAAAAAACAGCTCAAAACCCACCTGTTTAGGCTGGCGTTTGTGTAAAAGTAAACCCATGTCCTAGACCTGCTCTTAAAATATGTTTTACATTTTTATTTTATTTTTTAATTTTCTCTGTGTCGATAATTTATTGACCCTAGGGTCACATTGTGTTTTTTATGCTTTTAAATGTCTGCTCTGTTAAGCACTTTGTGATACTACTGTCTGTGAAAAGCGCTCCACAAATAAAATTCATTCATTCATTCATTAACTGGGATACAGAAAAACAGATTATGTGGATGAGTAAAAATGTAAAATCAGTTAAGTTGGGAATTCAGTTACTTCCTGCTGAGCGCCTCAAAACTTACATGCTGATCTGCACAGTTCTGATCATTCATACATGGGAGATGATTGAATTGCCTTGATCTTCGAAGATCAAAGGGGAAAAGAGGCAATTAAGTCACCTCGGTAGACCTGCATGCAGTTGGTATTTGATTACTAGTCTAGTCTCAGTGAGATCAGTTGAAGAAGATAGCGGAGGGTTAAATGGTCAAACACTGGAGCATTTGAAGAGAAAGGGTTTGAGTCCTCAAACATGTTCAAAGGAGAAAACTTCAGGAACTCACACTTAGAGTCATGTGGTGTTTAGCATTGAGAACAAGTTTCCACACAACTTTATGCCAATTTACATTGAGAAGAAATCTGCGAGAGGAACTTCTAAGCAACGCTTATTTCCATCCGCTACTGTTCGTGCATCAAGAGAAACCATCGAAGAAGAAGAGGACACATCGTGATGAGGAGGTTAAAAAGAGTAGCAGTGAACGTCAAACATGGACGAGCATGTAAAACATAATCCCGCCTTCATATCTGTTTTTGTCTTAATGTGAGAGAGCTTCTGATGAAACATCCGTCGTCCACCTTTGTCTGATGTTTACCCGCCTGTCCAATGGAAGCTTCAGGGAACGCTGAAGTCACATGCTTCATGAACAGATAGAGCGGCTGCTGAGCTAAAATGTGTTTGTTCTATCTCCACCTAAGTCTGTTGTCATTACACTTCGTCGCATTTTGTTTTTATTAATTCAGCAACATCTCGATTTAAACCAAGCAAAATACAAATTTTTGTGATATTCCTACTTTTGCCAGAGCGTCACATCAAACCGCTCAGTGCCGGTATGGAAGCATTTGCACTCATTGTGTTCCTTCACTCGTTTATTCAGGTTTTCCCTTCACACGTATGCATCTTTATCAAAGGAATCAGTAACTCCCCAGATCTGAAGTGACATGAAATGTGTGTAAGGTTATCATGAGAATGATGAAACCCCTGTCATTAGAGGTGGCAACAGTTCACGGGATCCACGGTGGCAGGTCAGGACACTTCCAGTCGACTCACAGAGAAACTCACAACAGCATCAGCCTGATAGAGTTAGAGTTGTTTATTTTGCACAATTCAAACAACTAAATCTAAAATAATAAAACATAACAGAAATAAATGAATCACAGTGCAGGAAGAGACAGAAAGCCAACTTGGCTTATTTGAAGCATCCACCGATATAATAATACAATTTTACAAAATGACAAAGAAAAAAAAATATGCATAAGACATGACATTACAACAAAACAAAGAAAGAAAGAAAAAAAAAATAATAATGCAATTGTGTCGAGTGTGAGTGAGCGTGTGTGTGTGCGTGTGTAATATAACAGCTGAAACAAGAAAGACATGAAAACTAATACAGAAACAAAACAGCAATTAGATTTTCTTTTAGGCATCTTTTAAAACATGTTGTGGTCTTCTGTTGGAGACATACTTTTTTTGCCATTGGTATGTAATGTCATGGAAACCATATTCATGCAGCTTTTCCAATAATATCTTATGGTTTACTGTATCGAAGGCTTTGGAAAGGTCTATAAAAATGCTGCAAGTAAATTCATTACTGTCAAGTGCAGAGATAACTTTATCAACAAGGTAAAGTAAAGCCATATAAGTAGCCCAAGGTCCTGGCCACCATCTGTGCACATCACCCATCTTTGTCTCTGCTCACAGCTCCATGGTGCCCTCAGCATCCACTTCAGTTAAAAAAGGGGAAACTGGGTCTCCGTGTCTCCAAGTTGGATCCCTGGAGCTGAGAGCTACGCTGAGTCCCACATTCATCATCTCCAAGGCGGTGGGCAGAGAACGTGTGTGTGTGTGTCTGCCCGTGGTGGAATCAGCCCTTCATACTGCAGGACAACTTTGTAAAGGATAATCTCGTCCTGTCAGCCCTCCCTGCACGCGCGCACACACACACACACACTGGCGGTAAAACTTCATTACGATCACCAGCTGGAGAGACACCTCACTCCATCCATCACACCAGCGCAGTCTGGGATAGGAAGACACAAACTCAAGCTCTCATTTCACACACACACACACACACCCTGAGGATGAGCTCAGAGGTCAGGAGATCAGTGATGGTTTGCAGCCAACAGAACGTTACAGTACAGTGATTAGATCTGATATCTAGAAATAATGCTGCACGCATCACAACACAGAGTCTAGAGAAGTCTTTTTGGGCTCCTCCCTCTCCTCCTTCAAGAACCATAGAGTCTGATTGTAATGACTTGATGATTAAAAAGGTGACTGCACTATGGTACTGCAATGATCATTATAATGCACTGAACTGCAACCTTTTACAGAACACTGTTACTACTGTATTACAATAGCTTTGTACTACTCACGATAAGATTCATACTAAATTATGATTACTAATTAGTACTATGAATGTCCGACTCACAGCGAGCACTAGTAGCCTTCTCTTGTAGCCAGAACGGTGTATGTAAACTTAGTGTTGTTGGCGTTTGCCCTTTTCTAAATTCATAGTTATTTGTATAATGGTCTTGAACTCCCGTATGCTACAAATTTCTCCCTGGGGATGAATGACGTACATATCTATCTATCTATCTATACGGCATTGGCTATCCATTCATTTTCATGGGAGCTGATAATCCAGCGTTTTGGCGCTTGACCAGGCACTAAAAGTGAGAATATCTCAACTCTTGCTAATTTGTTCCCAACCTTTATGGAAGTCCAATTCTAAAAGTAAACTTTACTTCCATAAAGTTGAGGGTCTCATGGAAGAGATAAAGAAAGGTCAAAATCCCTCGTATGGGTCAAGCTATGATCAATCCAGTTTTCCACAAAGATTCAACTCAACTCGTGATTTCATCTTCAGATGTCAAAACTCCTGCCAGAACCCCTGGAGAGGCTGCAGTCACCTTAACACCACATCTAAATGCAGCAGTCACATGTTCATCAAGAGAAAGAATCTAAACACACTTCACATTTGTTTCGTGGTGCTTTTGTTTTGTAGGTTTAGAGTACTGAGTAAATCCACATCCTGTTGTGTCACATTATTTCAACACATCAGCAAGAAGTCTTTGAGGAGATGTTCAATGGTAAACTGACCCAATTCTGACAGTGTAACAGACATACTGTCACGAGGAAATGGGAAAGCAATGTTTTGGCACTTGCACATAGTTTCTGATCAGAGTGTGTTTTCTCAGCAGAGGAAAGGAAAGTAGAGCAAGAACAACATCTGGCCCCAGTGACGGAGTGGCTCCAAACATGGCTTTCGTTTTCTTTGCCTCTGCGCCACAAAACTGTGGAATGTTTTGAGTAATGATATCATCATTGCTCCCTAGCTGACGTATTACACTGCCAGACAATAGTTCCACACATAGGTGGTTGGAGAATGGCTTCCACACCCATCGTACATCATCCTGATGAGTGTTTGGTATGAAAGAGAGGGAGAGGAGGGCTGCTCTAGATGAGTGAGGTGTATTGTTATGTTTAGCTTGACTCTGCTGAGAACTGCAGAGTTTTATATTTCTACTCCTCCTCTCTTCTCTCCACCACCTATCAATCCCAGGAGTTTAGGATGACCCAAGGCTGAACTCGTAAATTACTACATGGTCTTTAACACACCAGGAACTAATTAGAAAACGAGAACGAATGAGAAAGTCGTGAGGAAGTGGGAAAAGGAGAGTGTGGGGGACCAACCGGGGAGAAAACGTTGCTGATTTCTGGCCTCTCACACACATTGGGCTTAACTCAACAAGCATGGGATCCTGCTCACTGCCAAAATAGAAGGAGGGGGCTCAGAGCTGAAAGCTAAAAGTACTGGTTTGGCATAAAGGAGAAGGAAACAATTAAAAACCACAAGTGTGACACAGAAAGACAAACTATGTCGTTACGGAAAGATGAGTGTTGTTGATTTGTCAGCGTGGTCTAAGTTCTCCTTTTTCACTGAAGACATTTTCATCATCTTGTCATCTTTCTCCAGGAGAGAAAAGGTGTCACTTCTTTTAAATCGTAGGAATTGAATCTTCTGAACAAAACTGTGTAAATTGAGAATGGCAGTGGAACAAGAAACACATCAGAGATTCAAAAGGAGGAGTGAGTAAGAATGAGGCTGAGATGCTGCGTTGAAGAGTCAGAATGAAGCAGAGATGCTGCGTTTAACAGTCAGAATGAGGCAGAGATGCTGCGTTGAAGAGTCAGAATGAGGCAGAGATGCTGCGTTTAACAGTCAGAATGAGGCGGAGATGCTGCGTTGAACAGTCAGAATGAGGCAGAGATGCTGCGTTGAACAGTCAGAATGAAGCAGAGATGCTGCGTTTAACAGTCAGAATGAGGCAGAGATGCTGCGTTGAACAGTCAGAATGAGGCAGAGATGCTGCGTTTAACAGTCAGAATGAAGCAGAGATGCTGCGTTGAACAGTCAGAATGAGGCAGAGATGCTGCGTTTAACAGTCAGAATGAGGCAGAGATGCTGCGTTTAACAGTCAGAATGAGGCAGAGATGCTGCGTTTAACAGTCAGAATGAGGCGGAGATGCTGCGTTGAACAGTCAGAATGAGGCAGAGATGCTGCGTTTAACAGTCAGAATGAGGCAGAGATGCTGCGTTGAACAGTCAGAATGAGGCAGAGATGCTGCGTTTAACAGTCAGAATGAGGCAGAGATGCTGCGTTTAACAGTCAGAATGAGGCAGAGATGCTGTGTTGAACAGTCAGAATGAGGCAGAGATGCTGCGTTTAACAGTCAGAATGAGGCAGAGATGCTGCGTTTAACAGTCAGAATGAAGCAGAGATGCTGCGTTTAACAGTCAGAATGAGGCAGAGATGCTGCGTTTAACAGTCAGAATGAGGCAGAGATGCTGCGTTTAACAGTCAGAATCAAGCAGAGATGCTGCGTTGAAGAGTCAGGATGAGGCAGAGATGCTGCGTTTAACAGTGTTGTGAAAATAAAGCTGTCTTTCACACTTAGAGCAGATTTAAGAATGAAACAGAAGCTCTCAGAGGCGTATAGTTATATTAAAGCAATAGATTTATTTATCAACAGAGTTATTCAGCCCAGCAATCAAACATGCTTGGGTGCTAATGGTTGAACTTCGCAGAGATTCACCATGAGACACACTTCAACACAGCAGCGTGAAACTTAATATAGGGGTTCCACCCCTTGATACACATTGGTCAAAGTCAAAGATGCAGGCGTGGCACATTTGTATGTTATGACACCTGGATGGAGGCCGTGGACGTCCGTCCACCTTGGCCCCTCCCAGAAGGCGTCTTCTTCTATCAGTGTGTAGTGAAATGTTGCATGAAAGCAGACCTGAGAAATGAGTGTGTGAAGAAGTTGGGCTCTACTGGGGCGTTGTCCCTCTCTTGAATCTCACTATCCATTGTTCCTTTCTTATCTATCTGAAGATGGCGGCCTGTTCCTTGTGGCGCAGTTAAGCCAGTAATCTTCCACTGTTTCTCCCTTGCCCTAGTGTATAAAGTGTGTAATGCGTGAGTGGTTAATAAAGCCTCATAAGGTAATGATTATTAAAACTACTAATGTACTAGTGATTAATTAAACTGTATATAAGCCAATTGCTACTTAAAGCTGCATATAAGCTAGCTGCTGATTAAGCTGTATATAAGCTAATTGCTGATTAAGCTGTATATAAGCTAATTTTATCAACAACAGTCAGAATGAAGCAGAGATGCTGCGTTTAACAGTCAGAATGAGGCAGAGATGCTGCGTTTAACAGTCAGAATGAAGCAGAGATGCTGCGTTGAACAGTCAGAATGAGGCAGAGATGCTGCGTTTAACAGTCAGAATGAAGCAGAGATGCTGCGTTTAACAGTCAGAATGAGGCAGAGATGCTGCGTTGAAGAGTCAGAATGAGGCAGAGATGCTGCGTTGAAGAGTCAGAATGAGGCAGAGATGCTGCATTTAACAGTCAGAATGAGGCGGAGATGCTGCGTTGAACAGTCAGAATGAGGCAGAGATGCTGCGTTTAACAGTCAGAATGAGGCAGAGATGCTGCGTTGAACAGTCAGAATGAAGCAGAGATGCTGCGTTTAACAGTCAGAATGAGGCAGAGATGCTGCGTTTAACAGTCAGAATGAAGCAGAGATGCTGCGTTGAACAGTCAGAATGAGGCAGAGATGCTGCGTTTAACAGTCAGAATGAAGCAGAGATGCTGCGTTGAACAGTCAGAATGAGGCAGAGATGCTGCGTTTAACAGTCAGAATGAGGCAGAGATGCTGCGTTTAACAGTCAGAATGAGGCAGAGATGCTGCGTTGAACAGTCAGAATGAGGCAGAGATGCTGCGTTTAACAGTCAGAATGAGGCAGAGATGCTGCGTTTAACAGTCAGAATGAAGCAGAGATGCTGCGTTTAACAGTCAGAATGAGGCAGAGATGCTGCGTTTAACAGTCAGAATGAAGCAGAGATGCTGCGTTGAACAGTCAGAATGAGGCAGAGATGCTGCGTTGAACAGTCAGAATGAGGCAGAGATGCTGCGTTTAACAGTCAGAATGAAGCAGAGATGCTGCGTTGAAGAGTCAGAATGAAGCAGAGATGCTGCGTTTAACAGTCAGAATGAGGCAGAGATGCTGCGTTTAACAGTCAGAATGAGGCAGAGATGCTGCGTTTAACAGTCAGAATGAAGCAGAGATGCTGCGTTTAACAGTCAGGATGAAGCAGAGATGCTGCGTTTAACAGTCAGAATGAGGCAGAGATGCTGCGTTTAACAGTCAGAATGAAGCAGAGATGCTGCGTTGAACAGTCAGAATGAGGCAGAGATGCTGCGTTTAACAGTCAGAATGAAGCAGAGATGCTGCGTTGAACAGTCAGAATGAGGCAGAGATGCTGCGTTTAACAGTCAGAATGAGGCAGAGATGCTGCGTTGAAGAGTCAGGATGAGGCAGAGATGCTGCGTTTAACAGTCAGAATGAGGCAGAGATGCTGCGTTGATCCTGAGTGCACATTTGTTCAGTTTTTCTTTTAATTGCGTTGCCTTGACAACCAGAACAATGCTGAAAGGCTCTCTCGCTCTGATGCCGGCTTAAAATGATTTTCTCCATCATGGATTTAGCAAGCAATTAGTGAGACAGACAAGGAATTTCACTTTAACCCGGTGCATCATTCCTGCTTTCAGAAGATGGAGGGGGTGTGTGTGTGTGTGTGTGGGGGGTTGGACTTGAGAGTGGAGTGGAACATGAAGCAGGGCACAAAGACGAAAGAGGAAGAGGAAGAGTGAGTAAAGTAAAGTTGAAGGGCAGATAGAGACAACGAGAGATGGCGTGACAGGAAAGAAGAATCACAGAATGTTTTTGACGATGCTCGTCTGAGATGTGTGAGTGTGTGAATAAACACCACGTGAGTACATTCATCACACTCGTAACGCACTGAGACGGCTCTGTGTTTCCACCTCAGGGCTCAGAGTGGCTCTCTGTCTCTGTTAACGTGCCGTTTCCTGTGGAGGCATCATCACATCATATGTCTCTGTTAAGCCACTGAAAACAACAGGTCCTGTCAGAAAAGCAGAGCATGACACATGACAAGCTGCAAAGGAGACGGAGTCAGAAAAGACATGCCTGTGTGAGCACATGGTGCATGTGGAAGGCACATTCATTCCGGGATGTCTGTCGCTTGGATTCATTTGTGCAGTTTGGAGGATGGTGGAACATGACAATGTTAAATTGGCTCTCTCGGAGTAAATTGAAGCAGGGTCATTGCCTTCTTGTGCACGATGTTCCCAGGAAGGACACAAAATAGATTTTGAGTTTGGCAGAAGTAGTTTTTAGTGTTTATTCTGTTGGGCTTTATGATGTGAGGTGTTTGTTGAAACGCTCTCTCTCCAACTGCATTCATTTAAATTCTAGAAATATAGTTGCTTGAACCAACAGCGGAACATCAGGCCATGTGGCTGTTCATACTACGTACCACATATAGTAAATATACAGTCCTAATTATCTTGATGTTATGTTCATTTTCTGGTGAGAGAAATTTCTCCATTTCTCCTCCTTCTGCCCTGTTAGCACTGACTACAACTAAGCAGGGACCTCATGGGATTTAAGAGTTTACCAGCCATGTCTGTGTCTAGTGTGGGGCATTGGTTTAGAATAAACAGAGCCTCTGTTTCACTCATTTACTGCCCAAATCCAGAGGATTACCTCAATTGTAATGGGTGTCCATGCTGAGTATCTGGATGAGCCTTTCCAAAAGCACCCAAAATGGTCTTATTAATACTTTCCACTGGACTTAACCAATTGTTGACCCAGACGTTAAGGAAGAAACAGCAAGAGATACACTGAGATGCCAAATTACATCAATGCAATGCTGTTTGATGTTTTGTGTAGAAGTTCCTGTTGTTCAGACACGGTGGATTGCAATTATTTAAAATACTTGAAGGCCCAGAGGCAATACTCGGCCCTGCATATATGACCCTCAACGTGCCTGCTGCACACCTGCTCCTCGTGTGCACATCACTGCGCTGCTCGCTCTGAGCCGAGCTCCACTACATGTTCTCATCAAGCAAAGTAAAGACTACAAACTCAATTATGCAGTGAACAGTTATGTCTATTATGGAAATGGTGACATTTAGTCTCAAATAATATTTCTCTACAAAAACTATGAAATGCTGCTTTGGCATTCATTAGGTTAGGTGCAATCTCATTTTTATTTTCAGCTTTTAAAGACAATGTTAAAATATCTATGCTGAGATCAGTATGAAAACCATGGATATCATACAATGGACTGTATGCCTGTTCAGACTCATCTCGTGGTATCAAAATGAGTATTAAGTAGAGTCTGTAATACACTTACGCTCTTTCTTCCTGAGAGTTAGAAGAGATGGTCAACACCACGTTCATGTCTGTATGTCAGAGCCATGTGGTGATTAGTTTGGCCCGCCGACCAACTAACATGTTGTAAATATCTAATTCTAACACAAAGAGAAATGTAGAACTAACAATTTGTCTTTTTTTTAGGGAGCCAATCCTTGTTGCCTGGCAAGTGCCTTGCCACTGTTTGCTAATAAAGACTTCCTCACAAACAGACCTCAGGCAGTTCGGATTGTCAGCCAAACCTCCTTCACGCTAGTGTTGATCACCGGAGCCCCCCAGGGCTGTGTGCTCAGCCCCCTCCTGTTCACGCTGTACACCCACGACTGCTCCCCCAAACATGAAGACAACTCTGTTGTGAAGTTCGCAGATGACACTATCGTCATCGGCCGGATTACAAACAACAATAAGACTTAATATAGAGAGGAAATCAACAACCTGAGTGTTGCTCAGAGAACATCCTACTGCTCAACGTCAGTAAAACCAAGAGCTGATTGTTGATTTTAGAAAAAGGGAGGCGAAGACGCACATCTCTGTCTCCATCAGTGGAGCAAGTTAGCAGCTTCAAGTTCCTGTAATCAGCATCACAAACAGACATGGTCATCACACTTCTCCATCCTGGTGGAGGAAGCTCATAAAAGGCTGTATTTCTTAAGGAAACTTAAGAAAGCAAAATTCCCGTGCCAAGTTCTTGTCAACTTTTACAGAGGAGCAATAGAAAGCATCCTGACTGCAAACATCACAAACTGGCAGGGGATGTGTACGGCCTGAGACGAGCTAAAGGGATATTACAAGACAATACTCACCCCGGCCACAACCTGTTCACCCTGCTGCCGTCTGGAAAGAAGATACAGAAAACCGCTTCTTTCCTCTGGATGTGAGACTCCATTCATCCTCCACCCTCCATAGAGAATGTAGTTTCTTTGTTGTAGTTTGTTTTCTTTCCTATGTAGCAAATTGGGACTCCAATCTACATTCCGTTGTGCAGCCCTGTCATACAATGACAAATAAAACCCATTTAACCTCGTAAATAATTAGCATGACACTTCCTGAAAAACAGATACATGTGTCAATGTTGAATTACTGTTTGTGTACAGATTTAAAACATTTGATGAGATGGATGTTTTGCCTCAGGGATATGCCTACTGCACATTGCATTGCATTACAGCCACTGTTCTACATTATATCTACATTACAATAAAGTATTACACGGCTCAAGAGCTTTCTGAGCAGCCTATCACATGTTTAAACTACATACTGTACCTCTGATCTATGAACTGGTTTTGATCTGCTGATACTTAAATACTTTGGCCGACAGTGTATGTGCATGGGGGGGGGGGGGGGTAGTATTTGTAATACTGTCGGCCATATTTTGGGACAAATTTATATTTACACTTCACAACATGTAATTGGGGACTTCTTGTATAATTAGGGACACAACTGGCATACCTCATTTAATTCCAGTGCAGTTGCAGTGAGTCCAATGTAAAATAGCTTCCCTATAGCTAACCTATCCCCTAATTGGGGATAGGTTAAGGTGTGCATGTGTTTGTTCTTGTATATTTTACAAGAAGGGGCCCAAAACATTATTTTTACCAAACAGAGAAAGGGCATTTTGGCCCCAAAGGTCTGTTTGAGGATTACGACTTGGTAATAAGGTTGAGGTTATAAATGTAGGTTAAGTTAACGGTTAGACTTAGACATTAAGCTGTGATGGTTGAGGTTAGGATAAGGGACTAGTGATGGTTGAGGTTAGGATAAGGGACTAGTGATGGTTGAGGTTAGGATAAGGGACTAGTGATGGTTGAGGTTAGGATAAGGGACTCGTGATGGTTGAGGTTAGGATAAGGGACTAGTGATGGTTGAGGTTAGGATAAGGGACTCATGATGGTTGAGGTTTGGATAAGGGACTAGTGATGGTTGAGGTTAGGATAAGGGACTCGTGATGGTTGAGGTTTGGATAAGGGACTAGTGATGGTTGAGGTTAGGATAAGGGACTAGTGATGGTTGAGGTTAGGATAAGGGACTCGTGATGGTTGAGGTTTGGATAAGGGACTAGTGATGGTTGAGGTTAGGATAAGGGACTAGTGATGGTTGAGGTTAGGATAAGGGACTCATGATGGTTGAGGTTTGGATAAGGGACTAGTGATGGTTGAGGTTAGGATAAGGGACTCGTGATGGTTGAGGTTAGGATAAGGGACTAGTGATGGTTGAGGTTAGGATAAGGGACTAGTGATGGTTGAGGTTAGGATAAGGGACTAGTGATGGTTGAGGTTAGGATAAGGGACTAGTGATGGTTGAGGTTTGGATAAGGGACTAGTAATGGTTGAGGTTAGGATAAGGGACTCATGATGGTTGAGGTTAGGATAAGGGACTAGTGATGGTTGAGGTTAGGATAAGGGACTAGTGATGGTTGAGGTTAGGATAAGGGACTAGTGATGGTTGAGGTTAGGATAAGGGACTAGTGATGGTTGAGGTTTGGATAAGGGACTCGTGATGGTTGAGGTTTGGATAAGGGACTAGTGATGGTTGAGGTTTGGATAAGGGACTAGGGAATGCATTATGTCATTGAGGGTCCTCACAAAGATAGAAGTACAGGTGTGTGTGTGTGTGCAGAGAAATATTTTGGAGAAGAAACACTTAATAGGAAGGTGCCAGCAATCAACTTCATCCCTTATGTTTACAAAGATCAAAACAGTCCTGACTCCACTTTGACTCTGCCCCTACTAAGCTGTTGCGACACAGCAGAAGGCTTCATTGCACCACAGACACACACTCAGGGACGATAAACCCACCAACTGTCCCGCTGTATATTTAGCAATGTTGGGTTTTGTCCACTGTAAAAGAGACAATGGCTCAGGCCAGTCTGCAGGACAAAAGGCAACAGAAGTCCGGGAGGTGGGCAGTCAGAGGGTTGTGTTCTGTTCATAATGGGGAGGAGGGTGCTGGCATTCAACCTCATGGACCAGGGCCACAGAAACAGATGTGAAGGAGGGAGCTGGTTGGGGTGCTGGTGGTGGTAATGTGTGGGGGCAGGAAGCTGGGACTGGGAGTAATTTGGTGGCAGAGAAAAGCACAGAAAATAAGATTAGAAGGCAATGGGACGTAAACTCGATGATAGTCAAGCAGCGATATAGAACGGTAATGCAGGGCTGAGGAGGGGAAATGATAGTCACAGATGCTGAGCACACAACAAAGAGAAAAAGTACGAAGAGCGACTGTAAGTTTTGAAAAAAAATAGAGAAAGAATGTGTTAATATGTTAGTGTTTTAGAGGAATAACGCAGGCTTGAATTTAGACGGAGAGAGGAAACTGGGCTGAGTGGGAAAGAGGAAGCAAAGAGGGGCAGAGGCTGTGAATGTGAAAGAGCTCTTTGTTTCCTTCAGGCTCTGTTATGACGGCAGAGTCCAATCCATTCATTCCAAATGGCAACGGCAGCGAGCCGCCAAACACACACATGTAACGTAGATGACAGAGCACAATCACACAGCTCTCCGATTCTCGCTGCTCTCATCTTGCAGCTCATCTTGCCCCCCCGCTACTGCCAATTCAGATAAACACTCTCACACACACACACATCAGCAGATAGTTTCGTGGTGTGGTGAATATGCCTCCTCGTAGCCGTATCTATCTCATGCAACGCTGTGTAATAGTGTGGCCATTATGGAGCAGCCGCGGCAATGGCTGCTCTGGGTTAGTGGGTGCAGAGCGATGGCTGCTCTGGGTTAGTGGGTGCAGAGTGATGGCTGCACTGATTAGTGGGTGCAGAGCGATGGCTGCACTGATTAGTGGGTGCAGAGCGATGGCTGCTCTGGGTTAGTGGGTGCAGAGCGATGGCTGCTCTGGGTTAGTGGGTGCAGAGCGATGGCTGCTCTGGGTTAGTGGGTGCAGAGCGATGGCTGCTCTGGGTTAGTGGGTGCAGAGCGATGGCTGCACTGGGTTAGTGGGTGCAGAGCGATGGCTGCACTGGTTAGTGGGTGCAGAGCGATGGCTGCTCTGGTTAGTGGGTGCAGAGCGATGGCTGCTCTGGGTTAGTGGGTGCAGAGCGATGGCTGCACTGGTTAGTGGGTGCAGAGCGATGGCTGCTCTGGGTTAGTGGGTGCAGAGCGATGGCTGCTCTGGGTTAGTGGGTGCAGAGCGATGGCTGCACTGGTTAGTGGGTGCAGAGCGATGGCTGCACTGGTTAGTGGGTGCAGAGCGATGGCTGCTCTGGTTAGTGGGTGCAGAGCGATGGCTGCTCTGGGTTAGTGGGTGCAGAGCGATGGCTGCACTGGTTAGTGGGTGCAGAGCGATGGCTGCACTGGTTAGTGGGTGCAGAGCGATGGCTGCTCTGGTTAGTGGGTGCAGAGCGATGGCTGCACTGGTTAGTGGGTGCAGAGCGATTGCTGCTCTGGTTAGTGGGTGCAGAGCGATGGCTGCTCTGGGTTAGTGGGTGCAGAGCGATGGCTGCTCTGGTTAGTGGGTGCAGAGCGATGGCTGCACTGGTTAGTGGGTGCAGAGCGATGGCTGCACTGGTTAGTGGGTGCAGAGCGATGGCTGCTCTGGTTAGTGGGTGCAGAGCGATTGCTGCTCTGGTTAGTGGGTGCAGAGCGATGGCTGCACTGGTTAGTGGGTGCAGAGCGATGGCTGCACTGGTTAGTGGGTGCAGAGCGATGGCTGCTCTGGTTAGTGGGTGCAGAGCGATGGCTGCACTGGTTAGTGGGTGCAGAGCGATGGCTGCTCTGGTTAGTGGGTGCAGAGCGATGGCTGCACTGGTTAGTGGGTGCAGAGCGATGGCTGCACTGGTTAGTGGGTGCAGAGCGATGGCTGCACTGGTTAGTGGGTGCAGAGCGATGGCTGCTCTGGTTAGTGGGTGCAGAGCGATGGCTGCACTGGTTAGTGGGTGCAGAGCGATGGCTGCTCTGGTTAGTGGGTGCAGAGCGATGGCTGCTCTGGGTTAGTGGGTGCAGAGCGATGGCTGCTCTGGTTAGTGGGTGCAGAGCGATGGCTGCACTGGTTAGTGGTAGCGATCCCTTCCGTCTCCATCGCGTCGGCCTATTTCCTCTGCTTTCTGCTCCTTGCTGTCTCACAGGCCTTTAGCTGCTCGCTGTCATTAAAGTCAGAGGCACTTACATGTATATGTGCTATTATTGATTGAAAATTGGTTCTCATTTAAATAAGAGGCACTTCATAAGCAGCACTTTTGTCGACACTTGCTTATCTGCATTATCAGCATAGGGTTAGAGGGTCGCAAATGTTGGATCAGAACTGTGTTGCTTGTTGCTATCATTAATAGCAGACTTGTGCAATTTCATGCAAAGCCGGCGAGGATATAAAACATTTAACCAACTTTAGCACACACACACACACACACACACACTCCTAGAAATAATATAGTATGGTTCAGAAAACGTCAGAAGCATTTTACGAATAGTTGGTAACACTCCCTGACCTGCTACCTCACTGCATGCTCCGTGCTTTGGCTGTCAGATGTGGTTAATGAGGACCTGTGTTCCTATGGAGAACAGCCTGCTGGGACACACACACACTGGTACACACACACACACAGACACTTGCATAGGACCCCGAGAGCCCTGTCATCACACGGAGAGAGACCTGCTGGCCTATTGTAGACCTCATATCCCGCGCGTACACACAGCACACAGCGGGCTATTCCAAGTCACATGCATGCACACACACACAAAGGCATAAGCCTTTGTAATGCACACATTTTTACTTATTTTGTACATGTGCTTTCTCTTCAGCTCTCTTTTTAGTCATAGCTCTGCCCCGCACAGCCCCCTTACACCCCCACGTCTCTTTCATTTTCTCACTCACTCTCTCTTAATCCCCGCTAACATTCATCTTGCTAATGCCCCCATCATCCAAACACCAGCAGCCCTCTTCTTTCTGCAACTGAACAACCCCCCACCTCCAACTTCTCCACAGCTTCTGCTCTCCCATTCAGCCTGGCTTGTCCCCATGTATTCATAGAGATCACTGATGGAGTGGGGAGTCTTTGTGAGCGGGTCAGCCTCCTATAACCCCCCCTCTGACCCCACCTTCTACCCAAACACACACATTCGAGCACAAACACACACACGCTGGATCCTTCTCACTTGCCATATGGCATAGGCAATGAAGGGCTGACAAAAGCAAGCTAAGGAGGTGTCAGAGAGGTTTGTATGTGTGTGTGTGCTTTGCATCAAAAGAAGACTAAGCAGCCAGCCATGGACCAGGGTCCAATAGATGAAATTGATTTATATTTTGGTTTTCTTGGATGCTGAAAGGAGGAGGGGACTTTCCACCTTTTCTTCCTGCCGTCAAACTCATTGGCTCAATGAAGAGTGATGAGAGAAGGCCCTGATTGGAGCACAATGAGGGCACACTTGATGGACTGCTTAGCAATGCAGATATATCTTCATCACACGAGTGGATTTGTTGTTGACAACAATGCCAGCGTCGTCATTGTGTCATCATTGAGATTTTTGGCATCACAATGTCATCATTGACACCATCTTCATCCTCAGTCTTCATTCTTATAGTTTGGTGTAAGAATGGCACCTGTCTTCAAATGGCAGTCCCCATCTGTCTCCAAGAGAGAGTTTGTTCTGGCTTATTTTTGTATATTTTATTGGTCTCCATGGGTAATGGGAACCTTTAAGTTATTTGCTGAGACCTGGGAATACGGTGGCAATGCACTGAAGTATTTATTTCAATACAGTTCCTTCAGAAATGCATGAAATGTGCCATCATTCAGTTTGAACGTGTGTTATGCTGTATGCAGTGTTTTGCAGTATGAATGAGGAAAGAGTTCATGGATTTTGGAAAATATGGTCATTGAATGCACTTTGTGTGGAAGAAATCAAAAAGGTTTCAAATTCAGTTTCACCGACTGTGTGAAGAGTTTTGACGAAGTGAAGAATGTTTGTTAGCAATTGAAAATAACTGTGAGAGAGTTTCATCACATAAAAACAAGGCAACATTTTCATAACCTACAATTTCAAATGATGTTTTTAAACATATCATAATGGAAGAATAAACATCTAAATCACCGTATCAAACACGAAGAGTACTCCATCACATTACATTCCTATTGTTGGACTCATAACGGACGGGTTTTTAAAACAATGTAATCCAATCAATGCAGCAAAAGCAGAGATACCGTCTTTGTATTCTATGCAGTCTCACCCAACAGTTAACCACATGTAAAACTTCAACATACTACACAGCTGGTGTCTGTGACGACATCATCGTGAAGGTGGGAGCTTCTACCAAAACAGCGAAATATGACAAGTATGACATCATACTGCTCATGCATAACACCACCTTTAACAGAATCAATGCATGATGCATGTACACTTTTTAATCTTGAAAACCGAACATTTAAGCAGAACAAAATGTATTTAAAACCAGCATACTGCATTTGTATTCATTGTTTTGTTTAAGTTCAATATTTATCTGCAGTTCTGCACAGTAACAGCCTCAACCCGCTGTATTGGAGGGGCTCCTCCAACACCAATCACAGTGAAGGAGCTTCGTGGTTTTCAAAGGTTTGGAACCACGACTTTCATCACACCTTTTTTCTGTTCTCTTCAGAAAAATAGTCATTGTTTGTATTTCGTTGCTGAGATAAGCCAAGCAAACATGCCTGCATGCCACCTACAGGAGAGGAAAGCGTGTATGTGTGTGTCCACAGCGGGGCAAGCCTCATGCCCTACTTCAGTCAGGCCTGATATGATCAGACGTCGGATGGTGAGCTGCTCGTCTCTCTCTGGCCCTCGGCCTTTCTGCTCAGAGGTGAGAAAAGGTCTAAACGCTGACAGAGTGCAACGGTGCCTTTGATACCCAGCTTGTGCGCCATAAAGATACAGATCCACTGGAAACAAGCCTCAGCCAATCCAGGTGATATTACATTGAAAGGAAATAGGGAATTCTGCTGCAGGAGTAAAGGGAGGAAGGTGAAGTGGGCTTTAACATACTTGCTGTTTGAAAATGCTCTGAAAGGTACATGAATACATAAAGAAGATGCTTTTGTGAGATCTCTTTAAAGGAGCTCAGGCAGTTCCTTTGGGAGGTGTTTGGTATCTGTAAATGAATAAGATCACACTTAAACGTCTTCTCTAAGCCATGAAATAAATCAAGTAACTGTACTTTGATGAAACGCATCAAAGCTGGTGTTAATAGTGACACTTCTAAAACAAGCATTTTATGTATAAACATTGGCACCAAACATCATCTACTGTTTTAAATCAGTCAATTGTGAGATGAGTCGCCTGTTTGGGACTAATCTACGTCATGAAACATGAGAACGTTGGTTCAGACCCCCCATGTTCTGTCCCAGCTTGCTTTAGTTTGCTAATCCTAACATGTGTTATGCTAACGTTGCAATGGTTACAGAGAGCGAGTGCATCAGTGGGCTGGTGGTTAACGATAGTGCTGGCTCTATCCTCCCCCCCACTAGGAGATCACAGCTGGGAGGAGAGTAGACGGCCGATCCGGACACAGCAGTGCTGCTATAGCTGTTGAGCTCTGTCATGTTACAGGCCCATATCAAAACTGCCTTTCTTGTCCAACATTTTAGAGAAAGTGGTGGCCAAACAACTTACTGCTGCACTGGAGAGGCACAACATGTACGACAAGTTCCAGTCTGGGTTTCGTAAGCAACACTCTACTGAAACCGCTCTCCTGAGGGTTTCTAAGGACATTCTCATGTGTGCTGATGCAGGTGACTGCTCTGTGTTAGTTCTTCTGGACCTCAGTTCTGCGTTTGACACTGTAGACCATGACGTCCTGATTAAGAGGCTTCGTGATTGGGTGGGCATATCTGGCATAGCGTTAGACTGGTTTACATCTTACCTCAATGACAGAAGTTTCAATGTCTCTGTGGGTGATTTTGTGTCTGTTACCTCTCCACTGTCTTGTGGTGTACCGCAGGGCTCGGTTCTGGGGCCTCTGTTATTTTCCCTTTATCTGTTACCTTTGGGACCGATCATAAAAAGCTATAATGTGTCCTATCACTTATATGTCTTATACAATTCATTCATTCATTCATTCATCGACTCACACACAAAGTCACCAACACAAACATGTTATTCACATACAGAGAAAGTCAGAAATACAAATGCTCCAAAACATAGTGCTTGTACAGTATAATGATGAGCTGGTGATGACGCAAGCACACTAACAGTGGAGGGACAGAAATGTGGGGAAAGAGAAGAAGAGTATTATTCAAGAGGAATGGCTCCAACCCCTCAGATACCCACTCATTGTTCTTCACATTTATTATACATTTCACACACATCATGCTATTGAAACAAAAACATGCTCTGTCAATCTGTGATTACTAAGTAGTTTAACTCCCACACAAGTTACCTCAATTCAAAGCACTCAGGTGAAAGGAAAGTAGGAACTAAAACGACTAAATTAGACTTCTAATTAAAACAACAGACATAGAACTTGTTTGGCTGATGAAGACAGGGTTCCTGTTCACACATCTTCCCCAGTCTCACTCTTCATTCCCTTCTCCCTTAACTTAAACAATCACCTCCGACACATACGTGCGACATCTATCAGAAGCTCCAGATCATCTGTGAAGCATAATGCCACTGGGACACACAAAGTGTGAAGATAGGGGCGCACACATCACAGGTCTCATTTAGTTCCCTTTCTATGTTTTAATTAGCGCCGCGGCAGGCTAATCACCTCCTTAGTAGACAGCATCACTAATGAGACGGAGAGGGAGGAGCTGAGCGGGAGGGAGGAGAGAGATGCAGGGAAGGGAGGGAGAGAGGGAAGGATATGTGATACAAAGAGGAATCAAAATACAAGAGAGGGAGAGGAGGGAGGATGAAATAAATAGGGACCATGGAGAGAATGACGCTTGAGTTGACAACAAACGGATTGACTCAAAGAGAGAGACGGGTCCAGAGAGAGAGAGAGCGAGAGAGCGAGAGAGAGAGAGAGAGAGACACAGAGAGAGAGAGAGCGAGAGAGAGAGAGAGAGAGAGCGAGAGAGAGAGAGAGAGACAGAGAGAGAGAGAGAGAGAGAGAGAGAGAGCGAGAGAGAGAGAGAGACACAGAGAGAGAGAGAGAGAGAGACACAGAGAGATTTTTTGATTTTTTAAAAAACCTTTATTTTACGTTTTTTTTTGGTCTTTCCTCAAGTACCATGAACAAACAAAACATCGTTGCCGTGGCAATGGATTTGAAGCAACTCTTCACAAAAAAAAAAAAAAAAAAACCAATCAAAATAGTGTCTTTTCACAATATGTACAAGAATCGTTGAGTTCATTTCGCTCTGTACTTAATCCGAGATCTGAAAAACTGATCTGTAGAGTCAGGAGTTCAGGATGCTCCTGTTCCGCCGGTTGAGTCCTCAGAGGGTCACAGCATGCTGCTGAGACCTGGGTCGTGCCGTCCTGGATGCCCGTCCTGGCTCCGTCCCCCAGCGGTCCGTGAAACAGCCGGTGTGGGGACGTGGGCCCCGGTCTCCTTACTTTGCTCCATCTTTGTCCATCTCCTTCCGTATTGTCTGAACTATCTTCTTTAGTCTGAAGCCCTCCTGCTTCGTGAGACCTCCTCTGTCCTTGCTCCTCATGTGCGATCTGGCCGAGCTGGAGAGCTTCTCCGTATCAGAGAGGTAGTCCTCCACTCTGGCTCCTTTCACGTTCTTGCTTTTCTTCAGATACTCCTGTATCTCCGCCACGCTGTATCCTTCAGAGTCCTTACAGCTGCCGGCCTCGTGGTTAGAGGGCTCACTTTCAGCAGCAGCGTCTTTCTCCAGACTGGATTCAGCGTCTTTCTCCAGACTGGATTCAGCATCGTTCCCCAGACTGGATTCAGAGTCCGTCTCCAGACTGGGCTCACTCTCAGCAGCACCTACACTTGCTGTCATCGCCACTTTCTTGGCCTGTGAATTTCCACGATTTTCCCCCTTCTTTCTCTTCAGCCGAGGAACCTTGAGCTGCTCCTCGTCTTCCTCCATATCTACCTCACTACCTTCCTCCACCTGTCCTCCAGCACTCTTCCTCACTCCCTGCAGCCCACTTGGCCCCTCCACCCTCACCTCTTGGGCCACCCCCGTCTCCTCCACCCTCACCTCCTGGGCCGCACCCGTCTCCTCCCCCCTCACCTCTTGGGCCACACTTATCGCCTCCCCCCTCACCTCCTGGCCCACACTTGTCTCCTCCACCCTCACCTCCTGGGCCGCACCCGTCTCCTCCCCCCTCGCCTCCTGGGCCACACTTGTCTCCTCCATCCTCGCCTCATGAGCTCCACTTGTTCCCTCATGTCCATCCTGCTTGTCCCCTCTGCCCTCCTCCTCAGTGCCTTTCTGGTTCTGGTCCTCATGAGACCCGTTTTCCCCGGACACTCTCTGCTCATATGCCCTTCTTTTCCACAGCTGTAGCATTTAAACTCATCAGTCTTCGCAAAAATGACATAGTCAAAGTCCTCTACCGTGATTTTGAACACGAGGTTCACCTCCCTGCTCCTGTTGCTGGGGACCATGAGGACCTGTCTCCTGTGAGACACTACGTGTTTTAACAGCGGGGACTTAAACCCAGAGGACATTCTCCTAACCGGAGACACCACCTTCCCGTGTTTGGCCAGCTCTCTGATGATGTCATCGTTCCTAATGAACGGAGGAACGTTCGATACGGTGACTTGTACCGCCGGTGAGCTGAGAGCGTAAGCGGGTAGGAAAAGCTCGCCCACCTCGACCCCGGTCTCCGCCACCACTTCCGCAGCTTCTACGCAATCTAAAAATACGACCACAGCGTTGTTCATCCGTGCTGCGGACTTCACGCTGCTGTGGCCGACAAGCTCACCTACTGCCAGACTGATCTGCTCCACCGAACACCCGAACCGCGGCGGGATCCGCACCCCGTGCTTCCTGGTCAACTCAATGAGGCTCATGGCGGCGCCTAGCCGCCGACAGCTCGCGCTGATCGGCTACAAACACCCCCAAACAAAGTCCCTAAAAGTGCACACACACCCCGTGAACCCTTCACACTACACTACACTCTCATCCCCAACATTACCCAACGAAGAAAAATGTCGAAAAAACACGTTAAATCTCCGCACACCTCCGTCCACTCAGAGAGAGAGAGAGAGAGAGAGAGAGAGAGAGAGAGAGAGAGAGACACACAGAGAGAGAGAGAGAGAGAGAGAGAGAGACGGGTCCAGAGAGAGAGAGAGAGAGAAAGAGAGAGAGAGAGGGAGACAGAGAGAGAGACAGGGAGACAGAGAGACAGAGAGAGAGACAGAGAGAGAGTGAGATGGACTTAGAGGAAGCAAACACAAAACAAGAAAAGCTGAGGAAACTTGTATCGGGAGAGTGAGAGAGAAGCCTGAGAGAAACAATGAGAGTCCCATACCTCCCACAAAGCCAGCCATGTCTGCCGTAACCCCCCCCCCCCTCTCTCCCCCTCTCTCCCCCACTGACCCTGTGGTTCTTTCATGCTGTCACCCTGTGAGTGTCTGAATAGCCTTTTATTATTCATCAGTCTGGGCAGGTCACAGGGTCATCGCAAGGCCCACCACCCTGCCACCAGCAAACATCCAAACACTCTCGAACATGACGCCGCGCGAGCACACAAAAGAGAAGTGAAGAAGCTATTTGTGGACGCAAACGCACACAAAAGTGTGAAATGGCGGCTGGTAAGCCACCAAAGCTGTGCTACCTTCATTTATGGCGCGCTGACAGCCTGTGACGGTCCCTGATGCATTCATTATAACACTTGTCCACCCCTTGCTGGGCTATGATATCTATCTGTGCAATGCATCTGCAGCGCTGGGAGCTGTGGCAGCGCTGGTGCGTGTATGTGAAGGTATATGTCTGTTTGTGTGTGACAGGAAGAAAACAGAGATAACCGTAGCCTGGTGGTATCAGCTCCATCTTATCTCCTACACAGCCAGAAGCAGGTGTACAAGCTAATTGGAAAGTGCCAGACACACAGCAGACTGGTGGAACACACGCTCAGCCTTCCAGCGAGCCAGGCAGACAAGAGAGTTGACAGCTTGAGAGAGAATAAGAGAAACCGGGTAGAAACAATTGATGGGAGAGACCGAAATGATTCAGCGAAAATGAGCCAAAAGGGAGAAAAGTGGAGGTAGGAATGACAGACCAGGAGGAAGAGATGGAGGTAGAGACGGGGGAGCAGCAGAGCGCCCAGATTCAATATCACCAAGACAAACGGTACATAAGAGTTCACTTCTGAGATACTAAAGGTATCGGGCCTCTTCTGTCTGTAGCTGTATTGTCAGCACTGAGCGAAGACAAAATAGTAAAGCAAACAGCATCTCCTGCATCACTCTACACGGTGTGCTTCTTTCCACTCCACCTGGTAATGAGTCACTCTGTCACATCCGCTCTCAAATGCCAGGCCGGCGTATTAACAACGTGACATCACAGTCGATCCAAAACCAGTCAGCGCAGGCCAGCCAGCAGACATCAGGCTGTTCACACATAGTGGCTGACGTGGCTCCAGCCGCTGCCCTCCTTTGTTTGGCTCAAGTATCCCCTGGACCACACAAATACAATTTATTTGATCAGATAATTCTACTTTTTAAAGGAACAATCCAGTGCATCTCAACCTGGTGTATTTCTCATGTGGCAGTTATGACTCTACTTGTGCTAACTTTGCACTCGCCACCACACCTGTTATCGGTAAAACCAAGACTCGCACAGAACTCCCTGTAGTCCGTTATATCAGCTCTCGTTCTAATGTGGAGCTTTACGACCGTTCCTGTCCAGGACAGGCAGAAAGCTTGTATGTCAAGAACTGTCACTGTTTCTTTTAGTTTTCAATATATTTGATCAATGCTTCGAAGCAACAAGCCCTCGTCACTCCATCTTTCCAGGCCGGTAATGGTCCCGACAGTTGGAGGGTCAGTGGCAGGAAGAGGTCCCGCAAGGGATCCTCCCACAACATCACAGCAGCTTTACCTTCTGCTCTGCCGTGAGACAAGATGAGGTTTGAATTTGAATTTGAAGAATCTGATTGAGTTGGAGATTTAGTCACAAGCTCTTTCTTTCTACTTTTCATTGGTTAAATGTTAGTTAAACCCACAGACAGAGATTAATGACAAAAATATATATATTTGGAGATACAAAGCAGGTTCGGAGAGCGGGCCGATTGCTTGGCTACCCAAACTTCTGCTTTCTCATTGTTTGTTGACTAAAGAAGAGTAAAGAAGAGTTTGGTTGTATTGTTGGCATATCCAGGATCCAGCAGTCAATGAGCCAGTAGAGGACCACGTGCTGGATTTGGTCCGTACAGCCCTGAAGCCCCGCCCCTAATGCTGCACAAAGAGCTATTGCTTGTTTATTCAAAGTTTATAGAAACCGATCATGTCACATGTCCAAATTGCACGTTAGTGAAGATGATTCGTTCTCAAGCAATGCAAAGGACACATGCAGACAGACCTGATGAACCTTGCTTCATATTGAGTGTTGAGCGCACGTAACATAATGATGGAATTGGACTTTGCTTTTCTATGTGTAAGAAACAATCCATTCAGCATGCTAACATCAGGAGGAGGAACAGTAACAATACAGTGTGCCCTGTTCCAAATGTCTGTGCACGTCCCTGCCACACGATATTCCACTAAAGGATGTCTTGCAGAGCTGTATTTCCATTTCTCAGTCTTTCCATCATCATGGAGTCATCATGATGCATCCCCTCACAATAACGCATCAGACCCTGAGCAGTCACTGCACGGGGCTAGGAGCAGGTAGAAGTTGTGATCATTATTGATTCATGCTCTGGCACACTGTGTCCTGTCTTCTTTTCGTTACAGATGAAATCCACCGTCCCTCCAATGCTGCCTCACTGGAGAGGGGTGTGTGGGAGGAAGATGTTAGATTAAAGGTATCTATTGCTGTACATCAAATCCAACATTGAATAGAGCTGGTGCTGATGATGATGATGCGGTGCATGTGGGAATTCATTTAGCTGATGATGATGGACGCTTGTTGCTTAAAAAAGATGAAATGCAGAGGGCATGATAATCAACAAATGTGTTTGTATGTGTTTCGATGTTTCCTGTTTCCATGATGCAAGCGTAATTGTGTGTCAGCTGACTTTGTACCATGTGTTTGTTTCGTGCCTCCTCTCCTCTGCTGCCGTTGACGAGGCCCCTGGGAGCCACGCTTTGCATTCAGCGTGCTGTTTTCCTGGATCAGAGTTTGTCGAAACTTAAACCGTGAGAGAGCGTCGCCATTAGCTTCTTCTTTGGCACAGGGACGAGCTCAATTAATTGCTTGTTATATAATAATAATTAATTAGTTGCCAATAATACCAGCCTATAGTGACGCAAACCTGACAAGACTCGTCTGATGATTAGCCGCAGTGATCAATGTTTTGAGAATGCAGAACACACTGGATGAATAAATGAATGCTTATTTTGCAGTTCGGCGAGTTTTCTGCTACATCGCTAATCACTCTGCATATTAAAAAGTTTTTGGACATTTATTTGACATTTTTTTCTCTTCATAAAACCATCATGGTATCAAAGAGTTTGGAAAGAATTGCCCTCCAGGTTAATACGCATGGATGATGTTAACAGTTCAGTTTTGAAGGATAATGTCTTGGCAGAGTCGTCATCTCTCTGGCAATGATTGGCAGTAACCAGACAGTAATGTAACGTCATGAGCACACGCAGGCGAGGAGATGCAATCAATAACACGCAGGGGTGTTTGCTTTAATTGTCAAGAGAATGAGGAGTTAAATTGTGGAAAATTGGACACATTCTGTGAAATGTCATTTCTTCATCCGTCTTTCATTCGGTCCATCCATCATCTCTCAGTCAACTCTTTCCATATTTTGTATATTTTGTATTTTCTTGCCCGTCTTTCCAGTCGTCCGTTGCGACTGTTCCTCCCTCTCCCTCTGCAACTCGCTGCTTGCTGAGCTGATTGAACATTTGCTGTTCTCTGTTTGGATTCAGTCCCAAATCCCCTGCTTAGACCTGAAACGCTGCGTTAAGCATTCCTCAATAGAGTCCAACAGCTTGTCCAATATGTGGTCATTTGTTCATGTTTGCAGCTACGTTCCCTCCCAGCACAGACATGATTGTGTAAACGCACTTTATCTCCGTACTTTGAATAACCTTTCCCAGGGTCTTTTTTCATTTTCTTTTTTCAGATCAAATCAAGAGGAGCTCATGTGCCAACAGGCTGCTGTATCACCAATGGATGCTCCAACACAAGTTACACACAAACTCCAGCATCAGCACTCTCAAGGCTGTCACCAATCAGTCTGCAGTGTTTGAATCAAGTAAAGGTGAGGGGTGGAGTGTGTGGATGAGAGTGGAAAGAGCTTTTAATCATCAACATCTGAGGGGCCAGAGGGTACACTAGTCGCCATCTTTTTTCCCCTCTCTGCTCCACTCCTACGCCTCTCCCTCCTCCCTCCTCCCTCCCACCTTCATGTCACTTCTGTTGACACTCTCAATTCATTCTTTCCCCCCCTAGTATCTAATTCCACGCTCCCTTCCAACCCCACCTGTGCCCCCTTCCCCTACCTTTTACACCACCCTCCCTTTCAGCAGCTACTTCTACACTTCATGACCCTTCCACGCCCTCCCTTCCACCCCTCCCTTCCACCCCCTCCCTTCCACCCCTCCCTTCCACCCCCTCCCTTCCACCCCCTCCCTTCCACCCCCTCCCTTCCACGCCCTCCCTTCCACGCCCTCCCTTCCACGCCCCTCCTTTCCACGCCCTCCCTTCCACGCCCCTCCCTTCCACGCCCTCCCTTCCACCCCCTCCCTTCCACGCCCTCCCTTCCACGCCCTCCTTTCCACGCCCCTCCCTTCCACGCCCCTCCTTTCCACGCCCTCCCTTCCACGCCCCTCCCTTCCACGCCCTCCCTTCCATGCCCCTCCCTTCCACGCCCCTCCCTTCCACGCCCCTCCCTTCCACGCCCTCCCTTCCACGCCCTCCCTTCCACGCCCCTCCCTTCCACGCCCCTCCCTTCCACGCCCCTCCCTTCCACGCCCTCCCTTCCACGCCCCTCCCTTCCACGCCCCTCCCTTCCACGCCCTCCTTTCCACGCCCTCCCTTCCACACCCTCCCTTCCACGCCCTCCCTTCCACGCCCTCCCTTCCACGCCCCTCCCTTCCACCTCTCTGCGTCTTCTTCCCTTCGTCCAGCTTTTATCCAGCCCCGACATATTTCAACTTTTGCCTCCAGCTCTCCACCATCCCGGCGCTTCATCATCCCTCTCCTGTTCTTCCCCTTGCTCTTTTAACCCTTTCCTCCCCACTTTATCATGCCCCCCCCATTCCACAGCTCTCAGAACCACAGGAACCGTAAATCTGGTGCAACCCCGGGAAGTGGGTCACAGGGGGACACTTAAACATGTAACACTCAAGTGAGGGAACTAACCGCTGCCGGAAAATCGCCTCATGTGTGCATGCACACACACACTTACTTGAGCACACACACACACACACACTCACTTGTATGAATGTCTGGGCTTTAAACAGAACAGTCCAAGTATAGCTCTGTGTTATTACAGCTCAAGTTCTTACCTCTAATCAATCAAAGTTGTTCGGGTTTGTGCGCAGGGGAAACAACCGGGTCTTTGTGTGAGCCAGAGCTGCACTTCTCTGTTCCTGGTTCCCTCCGATGTAAACATAGCGTCTGTGCAGGTCTCTGGAGCGAGGAATGTTGTGTTGATACGTGTGTGTGTGTGTGTGTGTGGGGGTCGAAGGACTTCTGGTTTGAGTTAGGCTGTGTGCTCTGTGGCTGATGTCGATATTTGTTCTGCTTCTTTAACACTGTTACTTACGAGCGAACATTTCCTAATTCAAACATGATGGGAAAACGTGCAGAACTCTTTGATTTATTGTTGAGTCTTCTGCGGCTACACGCACGTGACCTCGACCTCATTACAAGTTCTTAATCAAAACCACTCCGCTGGAGAAGAAGGTCTGTCTTTGCATCACTCACAAGTGGTTTCCCTGCAGTCTGAAGTCGTGCTCATGCAAATGCTCTGATACTCTTCACACACCAGTCCAGTGACATGTTCAAACAGCAGCTGTCACTGTGTTCAGAACGGAGATCTTGGCGATGATGGTGGTCCTCCTGTGTAACAGCTTGGCCTGTCCTCATTACCAGCCCGACACACATGTTCTGTCACAGAAATTGCACCAAATGGGACCAATTGAGTTTGGATGTGGCACATCTCCAAAAGAGTCCTTTTCTAAAACACTAATCTCTGGACCAGCAATGAGCTGTCAGTCATCAGCTGCAGACAGACGTCGTATCGGGGGAAAGGCAGTTCCCAACAAATCAACAACACGTCAATCAAACACAAACGCATGCTTGGCTGTTGACACAAGAAGCGCACACTCGCAGGCCGACACGTGCGTGAACACACACACACACACACACACCATAGTTCTGTCTTAAATGTGAAAGGGTTCAGACTAAGAGGCCCAAACTCTGTTTTCTGCATTAATTCAAGGTGACTCCTGCAAGGCATTAGAGAGGATACGGAGCTCAGGGCTCTCAAGATCCCTCCTAATTAATATTCATTTGCAATTCATAATTCCTCACTGAATTGCACTATAATTGTTAAAAGGCTCAGGAAACCATCTACAAGTGGAGGAAATAGATCCAATCTGCAGGTATTAGAGAGTGTATTGGTTGTAATGACATCATTAAATGAATATTTCCACTTTATGCACAAAATCAAAACCAATGACAATGGATGTACGAGGGAAGTGGAACCGATTTGTCAGACACACAAAAGGTGTTTGGTCTTGTCAGCTCCATGCAGGCACCGGTGAACCAGCGGAGACTCAGGGCTTCAGGTGCAGGGAGGCACTTTAAACAGAGCATAGCTGTTTCACCTTCTTCTTTATGCTCAGCGAAGATAATCGCTTCCCGTGTGGATTTACTCCTTTAAAGGATTGTTGTGATTCATTCAACCTGTTTTACCAAATACAACAAATGGTAGCATTTTACTTTCATTTCGTTTATTTCTGTTTTATTTATATTTTTCTTTCATTTTCTTGTGCACATGTTGATCTACGTATGGAAGTGTGCACAATGGGTGAACAGTGAAGAGCAATAGTCCGAGTTATAATTCTGAATTCTGTAGAACTTGGGTCCACTGTTGGGACATCGCTTCAGACGACCCAACACCCAACACCCAGACGCTGAAGCTGGTACAAGTTTGACTGGAAGCTTGTCTGAATGGCTGGAGCAACATTCCACTTCCATTGCTAACATGCGTGTGCATATATTATTGATGATGTCAGCTTTAAATGGGTGTATATATGTGAGCTCTAAACATGGTGAAATTACTAAAATATATTCAGATAATCAAATAGGTTTCCAACAAACCCCTCTACCATATTGGTTGTGTCGTATTTGTATGAACGCACATATTTCCTGTGCAAAAAGTGTTCATTAGGGCAATTTCCGAAAAACCTGTTGCTTCCTCATCTGACTTGGAGCGATGTCAGTGTGTCTCCACATGACGGCAATTATTCTGAGTACAACAAGCAAAATGAATTATAGTCACCATTACAATAAGACCTAAATTGCAATAAACTGGAATTATCTTTTACGGTATGACTGAGCAAGTATGAAGACAATTAAAAGGTACTGTTGATGTTATGAGGCTGAGCCTTATTTACAGAGAGACAGAGCGGCTCAGTCCTGACTGCTGCTGGTTGTGTGTGAAGCCTTTGTGTTTCTCTGTGCATGTCTTGCTGTCAGTGCCCTTCAGTCATATCAAGTGTGTATGTGTGTGTGTGTACACATGAACTCAGCTTGGTGTGAATCAGAGAGAGAGAATGAGGCCAAGGAAAGAATGACTGGATGATTAGACACCCAAACTGCTCCTCCACTTCATGCAAACAAACCATCCCAAAGACTATCGAACAGAAAAGGAGATTCTCATTTGATTTGACAACACAGAAAAAAGGCAAGTTCTCCTCTGGCAATGTAACAGCCAAAGCTCGGTTCACCAGCGGCCAGTCATCACGCTCCTCAACTGTAGAATGGAGTAGAATAGTAAATGCATTGGTCAACCACACACTGTATCCATGCCAGAGTTTAAATGACACTTTGTACTGTGCTGCAGAGGAAAGGTATGAATATTTTATACACCTCTCCTCGCGCATAAGTCAGTAAAGTCTGTAAAGAAACGAAGCAATAACAGCCTCTTCTTTTCATCGGGTGCTGGGCTGCAGGACTGGCAGAGCAGTGCAGTAATGCGCCCACTTTAAAGGTGACCAGACACATTCTTTCTCTGCCCCATAGTTCTGCCTGAGCTATACATTTGTCGCCCAACTGTTGACATCGCTTGCAATATGCTGCGCTCAGGGTGTGATCACCGCATGCGGTGTGAGCAAGAACAAGCGCTGTCTTTCCTGTCTGCTCGGACAGATACACACATCACGCACAATGGAGGCCAGCGAGTCATCAAGAAATAAAGCTCTATGGACCCCTAATAATAGCAAAGAAAAGGGGGGAGAGTGAAGAAGAGACTCGTATGAATGACAATCACTGCTGTGTGTGTGTGTGTGTGTGTGTGTGTGTGTGTGTGTGTGTGTGTGTGTGTGTGTGTGTGTGTGTGTGTGTGTGTGTGTGCGCGCGCGCGCGCAGGGGGAGGTATCAACTTCTCCCTCCAGCAGCAGTGAAAGCAAACTCCCGGTCGCTCTCTGCGCTCCTACTCCTCCCCTCTGGAATGGAATCCACCAAATCGCTGCTAATTGAATAAGTGACAATGAACGGGCAGACGAGGCGACAGATGCTCGCGTGCCTTTACAACCAAACCACCAGCATCATCACACTACGTGCGCGCGCTCGCACACAGCCACATTCCTCTTGATTCCAATCTGAACCGGGGGTCCAGAGGCACATTCTATGACCGCTCCACCTGCTGCTCCTATTTACTGGAGGGGAGGGAGATGGGGGGGGGGGGGGGGGGGGGGGGTGATATTGCAACGATTGCCATGAATGTTCACGACAGACGTTGAATTCACACTTCCACTTTATGGCTACAAGGCCCGGACACACAGAGGCGATAATGACGAGAGCTGTTTGTGCTGATCGCATGCATTCATGGAGCCGCCTATAGATCAATGGAATTATCTTTGTGCAGCTGGAAGCAGGATAAGTTTAACAAAAAGTACTAAATCCAAGAGATGTGTCTTTGCACCTGCTGCAGAGGATGCATATTTTTAGATTAATTATGGAGTTCAGAACTAAAAAGGCATGTTTGTTCGGCTCCTTTGGTTATGGAGCGTGCCTAAATATATTAAGGCTCCATCTGCTTTTTACTGAGATGATACCCCCTCTATACATTGTTTTATTCTGCGCAGTGTTTCAGACCCCAGCGCACCCCCACCCTCTCCAACTCTGCCTCTTTATTTTGCTCCCTTCTTCCATACTCTGGAGCTGACTTTGTTCTCTGAATGTGATTAGCTTCTCTGGGGCGCAGGGAGTAATTGCATTACTGCATTGTGCGCATTTGGAGCTATGGAAATGTTGGGCGCCCGTATCAAACCTGTTTAAATACCAAGCGCACGATGGTAAAATATGTGCAAAGGAGGAGTGAATGCAGACGTTTTGCAGACATGGCCCAGACCATGAATAGACACTGGGAGTGGGAATAAAGGTTTTCCGCCAATTTAAGGCTCCGGGTTTAAAAGAAAGATATTCTGGTTGGTGCCCGTGCACGTTTGGAATATGTAATAAGATATTGTTTTCAGACAAATGCGCAGAACGCTTTAGAAGCTGTGAAGACGCGTTAATCAGCCCACACTGAATAACCTGGTTCAGATGGATACCATCATGTTATTCCTCACGCAGACAGTCGGCAGCAGCTGGTGGTAAATTATTCATTTGTTTTGCAGAGTACGTATCCAACTATTTCTTAAGGTTAATCATGTTTTGCGAAAATGATTCTGAAAGTGTTGCCTGCATTACTTTAGCTCCGCGATCAGTGAGGATGAGCGGGACAGTTATGAGTTGGGTCTTCTTCAGGGGAGCTTGTGTTCTTGGAGTTCTGTTCCAGATGGGCACAGTCTCATCTTCAGCTTGGAATATGCGTGAGGAATTTTATTAACCTGTTATTGCAACAACTGAAGTCCATAATAGTTGAGCGCGTTACCTCTCCGTCTCTTTGACATGCACACGCGAGCACATCACGACCTCGCGCACGCGCGCACAATGTGTGAATGGATGTGGGGAAGCTGCTTGGTTCTCTACAATCCCCCACAACTCGTTTCCTCACAGTTGTGGGGTTCGGGGCTCCGTTTGAGTCTTGTCTGGTCGGCTGGTAATCACCGGGTCCTGCCAAACAAACCGCGCCAGATGGTCTCCAGAATGCACGGTCCCAGTTGTGCACATTGGTTGAACCTTAGATCTCTTTCACCCTCTTTCTCTCTCTGCTCCCCTCGTGTGTGCGTACGCATTTACATGACTGAAACTCTTCTTTGTTTTTTATTAAACGCTCGCCCGAGCTGGTGTGTTTTGGACGCTGCGTGTGCTTGTTATCACAAAAAACCATCCCGCGGGGAGTTTGAAGTGATGTTGAACAGATTATTGCGCAGGGACGGAGCTGTTCCTCAGCGTGACCTCTTTAAAGGCATTCATTAGAGTCCGGATCTCTTTCAACGCGATTCGCCACACAGCTTACCCGCTTATACTCTCACCACAGACAGACCGATGAGACGCATGTGAACACACACACACACACACACACACACACACACACACACACATATATATATATATATATAACATATATATATATATTATATATATATATAATATATATATATATATTATATGTATGTTATATATATAACATACATATAATATATATATATATATATTATATGTATGTTATATATATAACATACATATAATATATAATATATATATATTATATATATTATATATAACATATATATATATATATATATATATATATATATATATATATATATATATATATATATGTTGAACATCTACAACTAAGTGCCTGTGCATGAAGAGGAGGGTATCAGCTGCCACTGAAGACCACAGGAAGACTAAAGTGTGAGCTCATGTCATGCTTACACACTAATGCCAGCTAAGGCATCAGTGCTGCTGTGGACAGCTGGTTATGGCCGGCTGGGTTATATGTCATATTTCAAAAGTGTGTCTATCAAGGCTTGTAAGGTGCTGGCTGACAGTGCTGGTGATTGAGGCGACGATATCTTTGTCTTGCCCAATGAGAACAGACAATGTGTCTCCACGCTGTCTGGGTGAACAGACCCGAAGCGAGCAACTCGTAAACCTTCCTGCTTTTATAGCAGTGAAAAACGGCAGGTTAAGCTTTTTGAATGAATGTTTTCTTCTCGAGTTTATGTTCTCTCCTGTTCATATGCGCATGGTCGTTACTCTGAAAAGTGAGGGGAGTGAACCCCTAAGGGCGGTTTACCCCCAACACACACACACTGCGCCCCCCCTCCTCCTCCTCCTCCTCCTCCTCTCTGGAGTTTGAGTGGCCACCAGCCAGCTTTTGATTCAAGAAGCGTTTGTCTTTCCTGGGATGTGAAAAGGGGGCTGTAGCTGTTGTACTATAGTTGGTTTGAGGCGGGTTATTTTGGGCAAGTCTGTGTGCAGAGGCACCTCAAACGGAGAGAGAGCGAGAGAGCGCACGGCGCACAGACCAGACGCAGGAAAGAGAGGGAGGAAACGCGCACAGATTTCAGTGGCATTCAGCGGGTTCTCCCACTCTCAAACGAAGAACAGATAGCTACAAATGTGAATGTGTTTTCATGGAAATTAGAACAACTTGAGTCGTTTTTTTTCGCTCCTCGCTCCGTGCAGAGAGACATGCAGCTGCTGATTGAGGGAGCACCGCATTCAGTCAATTCAAACGGCCACTGACCTGTGCTGCATTTTTGTGATCTGTTTGCGACTTCAGCAAACATGCAACCAGGGGAAATGAAAGGACTATTTCTGTCAAGAATGTGGACAATTCTGGCTGTTTTGACGCTGGCAACACAACACGTCACCGGTAAGACACTGAAGTATCAGGTTCACGAGGAGCAGAAGGTTGGCACGGTTATTGCCCGTTTGAGGGACGATGTTGCAGATGTTCTTGCTAAACTTCCGAGCTCAGTGTCGCTCCGCTTCAGAGCTATGCAAAGAGGGAGCTCGTCGTTCCTCGCGGTGCGCGAGCAGGACGGAGAAATCAGCATCAGGACAAAGATTGACCGCGAGAAACTCTGCGAAAAGAATCTCAACTGTTCTATTCAGTTCGACGTGCTGACGCTCCCCACGGAGCACCTGCAGCTGTTTCACGTTGAGGTGGAGGTGTTGGACATCAACGACAACGCACCCCAGTTTGCCCGCGCCGTCATCCCCATAGAGATCTCCGAGAGCGCGGCCGTGGGGGCGCGCATTCCCCTGGACAGCGCCACAGACCCCGATGTCGGGGAGAACTCGCTCTACACGTACGCCTTAGAGACCAACAACTTTTTCAAGATCGACATCCAGTCTAGGACTGACGGGGCTAAATATGCAGAGCTGGTGGTGCTCAGGGAGCTGGACCGGGAGGTGCGCTCCGGTTATGAACTTCAATACACAGCCTCTGATAGGGGCGTTCCCTCGAGAACGGGTTCGACCCTCCTCAAAATCAGTGTTGCTGACTCAAATGACAACAGCCCGATTTTTGACATGTCGTCATATGTCATTAGTCTCCCAGAAAATGCACCTGTTGGCACTTTGCTCATTGACTTAAACGCCACTGACGCGGATGACGGCACTAACGCCAAAATAATCTACTCATTCAGCAGTCACGTGTCGCCCAAAATAATGGAGACGTTCAAGATGAACCCCGACAGCGGTCGCCTGACCCTCATAAGGCGCGTGGACTATGAGACCGTTAGCTCGTACGACATTGACGTTCAAGCGCAGGACATGGGTCCGAACTCCATGCCAGCACACTGCAAGATCCTGGTCAAAGTGGTAGATGTGAACGACAATAAACCAGACATCAGCATCAATCTCATGTCCTCTCAGGGGAATGGGGATGCAGCTTACATATCCGAGGCTTCTCCTTTGGACACGTTTGTAGCTTTGGTGAGGGTGGAGGACTTGGACTCTGGGTTGAATGGAGAGGTAGAGTGTAAGCTTCATGGTCAAGGATATTTCAAACTGCAGAAGTCCTACGAGAACAACTACATGATTTTGACCAATGTGTCTCTGGACCGAGAGAAGAGGTCAGAGTTCAGTCTGACAGTGGTGGCAGAGGACAGAGGGACCGCCAGTCTCTCTACTGTCAAACATTTCACCGTACATGTGACTGATGAAAATGACAACACACCACGTTTTGAGAAGGGCCAATATGAGATCTTCAAATCAGAGAACAATGCTCCTGGAGCGTATCTGACCTCCATCATGGCCACTGACCCTGATCTGGACGCCAATGGACAGGTGAGCTACTCCATCTTGGAGAACTCTGTTCACGGAAGCTCCATCTCCACCTACGTCACCATCGACCCCTCAAACGGGGCCATATATGCGCTGCGTACATTTGATCGTGAGGATGTTAGTCGCATCTCCTTTGTTGTGCAAGCCAAAGACGCAGGGAAACCACTGCTGCTCAGCAACGCCACAGTTATTCTGAATATTCTGGATGAGAATGACAACTCTCCAGTCATCGTGGTCCCCCAGCTGTGGAACTTCACTGCTGATGTGCCCGCGTCAAAGTTCACGGAGGCTGGACAGTTAGTAACCGTGGTCAGGGCGACTGATCGCGACACGGGGGTCAACGCTGAGCTCATTTGCTCTCTTGTCAGTGGTAACGAAGAGGGCTTCTTCATTATTGACCCAAGAACGTGTGAAATCCACGCCAACGCCAGCCTGGAGAACTTCCCTCGTGAGCACGCTGAGTTGACAGTCATGGTCAGAGATCATGGAAGGGAGAGCCTCAGTGCTAAAGCGGCAATAAAAATCACCCTCTATGAGAACATGAACCACGTCCAGGTCATGGACCAGGGGGAATCTTCTTTCGATACATCCCTGATTATCATCATCTCCCTGGCGGCCATCTGCACCGTGCTCTTGGTCATCATGGTGGTGTTTGCCGCTCGCTGTAACCGGGAGAAGAAGGACACAAGACACTCCTACAACTGTCGGGTAGCAGAATCGACCCACCAGCATCATCCCAAGAAGCCCTCGCGCCAAATCCACAAAGGTGATATCACCCTGGTGCCCACGGTGAACGGCACCCTGCCAATCAGGGCTCACCACCGCTCGCCTTCGGCCACGCCCCCCATGGACCGAGCCCAGATGGGGAGCCGGCAGAATCACCACAGCCGCCAATCACTAAACAGCCTGGTGACCATCTCGTCCAATCACATCCCAGAGAGCTTTGCACTGGAACTGGCGCATGCAACTCCACCAGTGGAGGTGAGCACACACACAAACACACAGAAGTCAATGATTCACAGAAATTTCAATTTTGGTCCCTCAGCCCCTTTTCAAATTTTCTCTCTGAGTTTCTCTCATTCACACAAACACACACACACACTCTCTCTCTCACACACACACACACTCTCACACTCTCTCTCATCCTCACACATCCTTCTGGATTTGAGTAAATTAACTCATCTCCATGTGCGACTGTGACTTCAGCACTGCCCTGCAGTTCACACTGACTCTTATTGAACCGTTGATGATGAAAGATGTGTCTTTGTCTGTACTTTGTTTGCACCCTTCACCTCTATCATAATCATAACTCGCCCTTCACTCATCTGTCTCCATATTCAACTCGCCCCCCCACCCAACATCATCCATTTTGTCTGATTCATGTTCAGCAGCTTCTCCATCATCCATTTTGTGTTCACTCATCCATTATTTTGTCTTCTGTGCTGTCTCTCTTTTTTTCCTCCTCAATTTCCCATCTGTTGTTCATCCCCCCTTTTCTGTTTCTTTTTGTTTCTTTTCCTTTTGTTTCTTTTGTTATTTTTGGATGTAGCAAGTCTCACAGCTTCTGTCCATGCTCCATCAGGGCCAGTACCAGCCCAGACCCAGTTTCCGTGGCAACAAATACTCCCGCAGCTACAGGTAATTTACCCCCCCACAAAGGATTACCTTTGTTTACTTTTTAAACCACTTGTTTTTTCATTATGTACTACGTGTTCCAACAACCTGTTGTGGAGTTGTGCCTGTCGGTTGCTCCGTTACATGTAGATCATGGTGTTATGGCGTGTAAATGTGTACATGTATTTATTTGTCATATTCCAGCTGTTATCATGTCAATATCATGCAACTCATTCTTCCAAAGGTCACCACATTGTGTATTGGTCCTCTTCTTTACTGAATTGGGCTCCAGTTGTAAAATGTGCATCTATCATTGCTTTCATCACAAATAGCCCTTCTGCTCTCTGGATGACAGACGTATTGATGCCCCCAGTGCTGTGGTCATAGAGTTATTGATGGGATCTACCTGCAGGCAGGATTTATGGGCCGAGGCTTGCGTAGAGATTCGACAGGATCCAGAAGCAGCCTTAAGTTTTATATGATGGATTTATTTGTCTCTGAGGACAGATTGATTCTGTCAGCCCTGCAACACACGATGCGTTCTGCTTTCTATGCAAAAGGAGAACTTGCAACATTGTCTTTCAGATGCAGTCTCTCCGACGGATTGGAACCATATGTGTTTGTAACCTTTCTTGCTTTTTGACGCCCTCAGATATGCATTACAAGACATGGACAAGTTCAGCCTGAAGGACAGTGGCCGTGGGGACAGCGAGGCCGGAGACAGTGACTGTGACATGGGTCGGGAATCCCCCGTGGACAGGCTGCTGCTGGGGGAGGGCTTTTCTGACCTGATCCACCTCGAAATGCACCATCGACTCCACCCAGGTAGCCATCCCACCCTGATCGTTTCTCCACAACACCCCCTCATCTGCACACACACAACGTTTTGCACCCTCCGTACCACAACTTGACAAATTGTCTCTATCCAGCTGAGTCACATACTTAACACCTTTTACAGCAGCCCGTCACACTTAGTGATCACCTCTTCAGAGCACAGCACCTGAGATATGTCGTTCCTTGCAAAAGAAATGTGTGAAGTCATATTTCATATTCCTGATGGATTTTGTCTCGGGTTGATCTTGAGGTTGATCAAATATAGTTTGGAGTAGGAAAAAGCTGACAGCCAATTAATCGGCCGATACATATCAAGAGCTGATGGTGTTGCATCAAGTATTCGAAGGATAACTTTTATCTTTTTAATTTGATCTTATAAAGGAGAAATACACAGGAAACAGATCAGATATGCTCTTCAGCTCGCTGTAGCTATATGTGCCATTTCATGGGTATTTAAAATGAGATGATTGTTCACATGCACACAGATGTTTTCTGTGGAGCTCATTACGCGTATGGAGCCTCCGTGCTGAACGACATACGTCTCCTTTTGACCGGTAGTGGCTGCGCAACCATCGGCCACTATCGGAGCCCAGTTCCTCCGATAATGACAGTTTGCAAAACGTCCTGTCTATCGACATCCAACTTCCGACCTCGTTCTGTTACACATTAGAAGATTGAGATGTTTCTCTCACATTCTGAGACCAAACCTTATTTAACTGTGCATTAAGCCAGACCACAGCCAGCCTTTAATTCACCTCCTACCTGACACCTTTCAGCACCATGGACAGCACCAGGCCCAAGCCCATTATTTGTCTGTACACCTGTCTATACAGCCACTCAATTCACCTGCTGCAACACAATCCCCATTGTACTCGGCCCCATTCTTTCACAGAGCCCTCATTTTCACGCTCGTTATCACTCCGAGAGAGGTTACAGTGTGTCTGGCTGTTTCTCTTATTGTGTGTGTGTGTGTGTGTCTGTGTGTGTGTGTTATCTGCCCCTAAGTTAGAGTCGTGTCTGTAAAATCCTCCCTGGAGCGGAGATGAGTCGCCTGTCACTCATCGGTATGTGTCTCAGTGTGCAGTTTTTTGTTTTTTTGTCCTTCCTTCTTTCTCTTTTTTCCCCTGATGAGTGACAGTGGTGCGCTTTCATGTCTGAACTGAGGAGAATTCATAGTAATTGCTTTTAGAATGATGTTATTCTCTCTCTCTCTCTCTCTCGCTTTCCCTCTCTCTCTCTCTCTCTCTCTCTCTCTCACTAATTCTTTCTTCTCTCTCTCTCTCTCTCTCTCTCTCTCCCTCTCTCTCTCTCTCTTTCCCTCTCTCTCTCTCTCTCTCTCTCTCTTTCTTCTCTCTCTCTCTCTCTCTCTCTCTCTCTCTCTCTCTCTCTCTCTCTCTTTCCCTCTCTCTCTCTCTCTCTCTCTCTCTCTCTCTCACTAATTCTTTCTTCTCTCTCTCTCTCTCTCTCTCTCTCTCTCCCTCTCTCTCTCTTTCCCTCTCTCTCTCTCTCACTAATTCTTTCTTCTCTCTCTCTCTCCCTCTCTCTCTCTCTCTTTCCCTCTCTCTCTCTCTCTCCCTCTCTCTCCTCTCTCT
>NC_136644.1:557490-567490 GCF_949748355.1 Melanostigma gelatinosum
AGCATTTGCATGCATGCAGAGTGTGTAAACAGGTAGAGCAACATTCTGAAGCCTTCTCGGCGCTGGAGCTCCATCAGTCTCTGGACATTTATGATGTAACGTCGCTCCCCTGCCTACGGGCATCACAGTGATGTTGGTGGTGGGAGGTAGTAAACAAACAGCGTAGCATCTAAAACGTCAGCCCAGTGGAATGTCGAAACATCCACTCATATGAGTGTGTCCATATAATTATGAATGATGTGAGCTGTGCTTGTTTTTCATGGAAAAAATTTTAACATGATGCCTGAAAGTCTCCAATGAAATGTGGAAAAGTACTGAAATCATGTGTTTGCTATCAGCAGGACAGATGCACATACAGCACCTGGTCCACAGAGTTATGCCCGTCAGTGTTGTGTGTACATGCATCCTATGTTTTTATGTTATTTGGATAATTGATTACACGTGTAAATGCCAAGAGCTTCCACACTCAGAGGCACATGGTCCGCTCAACGGCGCCTGATCTCTTGACATATAAGCGAATGAGAATGATGGATACACGTGTGGGCCCGAGAGCTGACATTCATGCTCAGCTGATAATTCATGAGCTCCATTGTGCATGGATCTCCCTGTTCCTGCCTGAGACACGAGGAGCACAGAGGAGGTTCAGCATTCAAACTTCAGCATGTGTGTGTTTCAAATGGTCAGTGACATCCACTGCCAGGCATTCATCTTCAGTCTACATTTGTGCCATGCACATGCAGGTGATGGTTTCTGATGCATGCTGGATCATTGAGATTCATGGTGTGCATGGTGCTGTAGCCACGGATCTGTCAGTAGACGGTCGGGGGAGGAAGTGAGGGCCGTGGGACGGAGGGAGAGAGGGGCCGAGGCTCGGCTGTCGTCTCTGTCCTTTCTTACTTGAAGAGTGAGACCCTTGGGACCCCTCTTCAGTTGTAGATGGACAGAGCACACAGTGCACACAGTGTAGTGGGGCCAGTGAGACGATGTCCCTACAGATGATGTGTGCCCATCAGGAAGGCACATCAGCAGGCCTGCCATCGCGCCTGAAGATTGTTTATGACAAATATTTGTGAGTCACTTCACAATGTCTGCCCTCGAACCATTCACAGTCACATTAGCAGCAGGAGGAGAAGGAGGAGAGACGGATTAGAAAGCGTGGAGACACTAAACAGGAGAGGAAGGTATATGAGGGCAAAGACCGTGTGCGTCAATGATGGAGTCCAGAATGTAAAGAGACAAGAAGCATTCGGCTGATGGTTGAAAAACAATAAAGCCCCACACACGTACATCTCTCACCCTCCACATCTTTGTCTTTATTCTGATGTCTGCACACTCCTCTACAATATGGAGATGCTTCAGAGATCTGAGACCTAAAGCAGCCTTCTCCACGCGTCCACAAGCACACACGCTCAGACGTACATGGCAGATATACAGAACATCAACATATACACAACTGACAGCAAACAACTGACCAGAATATATGATCTCTATACTCACAAGGACTAAACTAGAACACTTGTCAGGAGCCTGCTACAGATGATTTAGCTCTTTTCACCAAAGCTTTTTCAAACATTAAAGCTGCACTAATCAATATTTCCTTTGATAACAACAATGGATCCAATGGTTATGTGTAATGTGAAAGCTGGTGACAAACAAAGATAATTATTACCAAACTCTGCAGTTATTGTGAAGTCGAGGGAGACGTTTAGAATGCTTCAGCTTATTGTTTCAGTTTCACAGCTCGTCATTCCACCGTCTCACTGCTCTGCAGCTGAATCTGCATTAGCAGCTGAAACTCCATATTTCATGTCAAAGTCTAATAATGCTGTGAACTAAATCAGTTATTGGGAAACTAGTTCCATCCTTTGTGTTGTAGTTCCATCCTTTGTGTTGTAGTTCCATCCTTTGTGTTGTAGTTCCATCCTTTGTGTTGTAGTTCCATCCTTTGTGTTGTCGTTCCATCCTTTGTGTTGTAGTTCCATCCTTTGTGTTGTAGTTCCATCCTTTGTGTTGTCGTTCCATCCTTTGCGTTGTAGTTCCATCCTTTGCGTTGTAGTTCCATCCTTTGCGTTGTAGTTCCATCCTTTGTGTTGTAGTTCCATCCTTTGTGTTGTAGTTCCATCCTTTGTGTTGTAGTTCCATCCTTTGTGTTGTCGTTCCATCCTTTGTGTTGTAGTTCCATCCTTTGTGTTGTAGTTCCATCCTTTGTGTTGTAGTTCCATCCTTTGTGTTGTCGTTCCATCCTTTGTGTTGTAGTTCCATCCTTTGTGTTGTAGTTCCATCCTTTGTCGATGCAGATCTGTCAGTACATTATCATATGGCCTTCCTCTTGAGCAATGCTAATGGTTGCATGGGTCAAGTATCACTTGCTGTACTTAAATGTAAGAGTTGCAGAGATTTCAGGTGAATCCCTGTCCTTCAAGCCAGCAGAGAGGAGTTTACTACTCTACTGCACGTCCCTGTCAGTGAAGGTTCAAAGCAGGGTGTACTTCTAATGCTGGTATTTTACAGTATAAGGAAGAAAAACGGTGGCTGTCCAAAGGCAATATGGGACATTGAGAGCATTTCGATGGAATCCACATGCTGAATCCAGAAAGCCCCTCATTCATTCATTCATTCATTCATTTATTTATTTATTTATTTATTTATTTATTTATTTATTTATTTATTCATTCATTCATTCATTCAGCCATTCATCCAGTTGGCCTCAAAGAGCCCTCATTAGGAGGCATGCCAGGGTCTCTCCCATGCTTCCTCTCTGTCCACTGCCAACCAGTGACACTGTCCGTGTGTTGAGCTGTTACTTGTCTTAAAATAGATTAATGGAACGACTGTTGGCCATTCGAACCTTTGGTGTTTGCAAAGACACACTGCTGTCGAAGAAGGTTGAAATGGTGAAAATAATGCTGTGACTACTTTCATGCTTTAATTCAAAGCTTTAAATCAAAGAAAGTGGTGTAAGATTTAAAACAAGAAAGACTTCACTGCTTCTGGCTGAGTTGATCTTTTTAAAATGATTTTCTGTCTCTTCCCACACAAACATTAAAATAACGATAAGTACATCAATGCAGATACCTCTAACTACCCCTGAGCCAATATGAAACCTCCATCCACTCTTATGAATATGGTACTCAGTCGACCTGCAATAACAAAAATCACAATGTGTGTTATTGTTATTCTTCAAAAGAGTATTTACAGTCAGTCCTCTACTTTATGAAGAGCTCGGCATGAGCATGCTTCTACTGTTGCCCTGCTGAAGACACTTTCACGATGTTATTCTGGATGAAATAAAGGTCTGATCGTACATTTGTACCTCATCATCTTCAGCGCTCCACAGGAACATGCTGTTTCTTTGTTCCCCAGTCGTTTACATGGATCATCGTGTTCGATTCTACCTGGGAACATGGAGCTGTAACCTCACACTTTGAGCATATTGTGATTTACGTCGCCACCAAATGCATATTGAGGAGCCTCTTTACAGAGTTCAAAACTATTCAGCCAGAAACGTTTAAATGTTGGCCGAAGCTTGTAATGATAAAAATGTTTCAACATGTCCTCATTATATTTTCTGTGAGATATGTTGCTGTTAGAAAATTCATTTGTACGGGCGTCTGGATGTCTGAACACATTGACATATTTGTTCTAGTACAAAGGTCACTTTTCTATCTTATTCGGGACAAACGACCGACGTGTTCTTTCTGCAATCAACTGCTTCTTGTTAGACGAAACATTTCTGCCTGAGTCTCCGGTGTTTTATCTGCTCCTCTGTGCCGGCCGGTATAAATATCTTGTTTTTATTCTGCGTCTCTAGAGCATTTCACATTTCACTGCAATACGTGGTTGTGGTTGTGTTCTCTGTTTGCAAACATTAAATTTACTTTTTGAAACTTTGATCATTCATCAAGACTCTGTTTTTATGTTAAACACTTTGGATAAAACCAATTTCACTCCTGAACTTTTGAAGGAAATATCACTGTGCTTTGAACCATATATTGTATTCACGATGAGGTCAACTGTGATTGTTCTGACCAGAACTGAAGCCCTCCACATGTTCCATTGACTTAATTCCAACCTCAATCGTTTAAGCTGTTTCTAGTTCTGTATCTGAAGACATGCTTGTCATAGTAAATTGCTCCCTACTGCAGCTTGGTGTCTTCCCAAATGATTTTAAATCTGTTTTATTGAAACCACTTTTAAAGGAAGACAACGTGGACGTTCTAATACGCAGCAATGTTAGGCCCATTTCAAATCTCCCATTTCTAAGCTGGGTTTTATGTACAAGTACCTTTGTTAGACGCAGACACTCAATTTGAAATGTTTCAATCAGGTTCCAGGTTGCAGCACAGAGAGATCACTGTGAAAGGTCGTGAAGGATGTCAGGCAAAACTAAAAACTCAACCATTCAGTCGTGCTTATATGTAGTGTTCAGTGATTGTATGGTGTTCGTTGTTATTTCTTATTATTAAGTCTGATTACAGTGTCTTATGTCTTAATATGGTTCTAGTATGTTGATCATTGATGTCTATATCTATATTTGATCATCTCTGGATATCATTGATGCCCTCAAAAAACATATTGCACATTTAAACGAGATTTGGATCTGTTTTGCAACTGTCTTGCACTTTTAATACATTTAGTTGGAATCTGATATCAAAATAAAACTGTTCTTTCTTTCCCTGGGTGCAGGCCTGTGTCAGGGTTGCTGTTTGCTTATGCGAGCGAGAGCAGCTGAAATATTTTTGGTTCCCATTGAAATGAGCTGTCAGGTGAAGGAATGCACGCTGCACAGTGGAGCACGCTGGCATCTCAGGAGATGTGTTAGCTTCAAAGATCATCCGGAGAAAGTTTTGTCAAGATGTTCGCATATTTCACAACTATATTTAAAAACTAATCATAGATATATATATACATTCATATAGGTTGTTAGATCCTGGGGTACTTCTGGCCCGATACGGGGCTACTTACTGACTCAGCTCTCTATTAAAAGATTGTCGAGCTGGTGTTCTTGCGAGGGAACTCGCCTGGCTCTTCTAACTGCCGTTACTCCCGACGTCTACCCTGCTTCCTCCGGTCTGAGTGCACTCGGTCGAGGGGCCACCCTGACCCCGGGCGCTCCCACCAGTCGCGTCGGTTATGGCAGCTTCCCTCTTCTGGATCCGTGCTCTTGGTAAATGCCAGGTTAGGTTTTAACGGCTAGGATTACTTCTAAAACCGTAAGGGATTGTTAAGTGGATTCGGTCTCTAGGATAACCTTTCAGAACTCAGTTGTTGGACATACAATGGATTTAACTTTTTACTGCCATGAGGAACTTTTACTACTTAAGCAAATAAATGCACTTGAGAAATTTACTTTAAATGCAGATTTGATATTTATTGCAGGTTATATTTAGTTAGTTAGCAAGGGTTAAGCTACAGCTCACATAAAACGTTACTACACTTGATTCTATATAATTTTCTTCTTAGATTATACTCATTAGTTTTAGATGCCGAGACGGCTCGGTGGGAGCTGGAGTTCCAATGGTGTGATGAAAAGGTTCTTTTGGAGTTGTTAGGAGCGAAGGTCTGGCCGGACCCTCGGTCCTCCTGCTCTGCAGCGGAGTCCGTTCAACAGTCCTCAAGGCTCAGTACAAAGTCTTTCTAGGACTGCCGCGTTCCTCCGTTGTTCAGTTGTTAAAGTCGAGCAGTGGGGAGAGGAAAATCTCCGTCTTTCAATCTTTGTCCACGAACAGCGGTCTTCTTTCCGTGAACAGAGACGAAGTCCTCGAATACTTAAGTTGCAATCGTCCGTATCTTCTTCTCAGAGCGTCTGGACGGCTCGTGTAGAAATCCCATCTTGCTGTTTGCAAGTTACTTCTTTTATAACACTTTTGGGCTGCCTCTCGCGTCTCTCCCCCCTCTTCCACAACACGGCCTCCCTCAGCCCATGATTAACATGACATCATTGATTTGGTGCATTTGCTTCGAAAAGTACCTACATTTTGTGTGTGTGTGTGCATGAGGAAATCACCCCAACTTCCCTGTCTGGGCGCTTACTTAATCAAGCTCTGCGCGTGTCTGGGTGTTCAACATCTGTTGCACTTCCCCTTTTCCTACACTCACACATTTCTAACACAGATTAGTTATCATAATCACAGTTACAGTTGTTATAATCAGTTATAGTTGTTATAATCAGTTACAGTTATTATAATCAGTTACAGTTGTTAATCGCTTTATTCAGCACGCGCTTGCTTTTAAAACACTTATTATATTTTTCTCTCCTTCTCTCTGCAGCCGTTATTTTCTTAAGGCCTGCACTCAGCTCACTTCCTCTTTCTCCGTACTTTCTACACAAAGACTGCACTATACTCAGATACACATATTATTATTATTATCAGGTTTACATTTGTTAAATCACTCTATGTATTAAACATTCGTTATGTAACGATCATACACTTTATCTTTCGATTACACTTTAACTATTGATTTCTGAGTATATGCTTTATGCTTTTTATATCCTGACCTTCCCCTGATCGTGTAGTATGTATCCAAGGCGGCTTTCTCTGTGAGCTCAACTCTTCTAGACAAGGTGGATACATATGACAATAAATTGGCGCAATAATGACTCACATGAAAGAAAGAAGTGTGAGAAAAGTGTGCTGTGGTTATTATTATATTGCTGTGGACACTGAGACATACACAACAATCTGTTGTCTATTTACACATCGACTTCTGTTTTCTCCGTGATCCATAGCATCTGGCCCTAATCAGCACTTTCCCTGCAATCATATCTGAGAATAGACACCTGTGCAAAGACAAGATATTGTTTATCATGAACGTGTGCTCTGAAGATCATCTCCCACAGATCAACACGTGATGTTAGCATAGCATAGCACGCACCGTGATGGTCACAGGCAGTGCATGGTGCTCTCCATGTGGACTCATACGGCTCTGCCCTTTAAAAGGCAGCTCTCCACTTTAGTTTGAGCATCTCAATTTAAGCTTTTTCATTTTAAATTTAATTTATTTTATTGTCACTCAACATTTTAAAATGATCATTTTAGGTTTCAAACTAGCTTTTTCATTCTCCTTCTTTTTTAAGTATAATTATGGCCTGAATAGTTCAGTTGACTCTGCATTTGAACTTGATATATGAGCTGATATCTGCTGAACACTCCAGTTAAATGTTACTTTTATGTTTTAATTCTGACCCAACATATCGGCCGTACACGTGACGGACCTGGACGGTGTAATTCCATGGGCTGGTCACTACACAGCAAACATCTCTTCAGGGGTTGGCCACAGTTGCCAGATCAGATTGCCAGTTTCCAGCTCAGTCACAACTTACACACCACGCGTGATTCAACCAAAATCATGACTTTCCAGAAGCTTCATCTGCATGATATAACCAGAGATACAACCTCAGATACATATTGCAACCAGTAAAGAGTGCAGTGAGGCAATACACAGATGATCATGTCAGGGTAGGGCCTTTGTTATTCCTACTGACAATTGAATTCAACTCATGTCAATGAAATGTTTCACAAACACAATGAGTCAATAAAATATGAGTGGGTGGACCCAACAACGTTTTCTGGAACTTGTATCTGTGTTTTGACCATAAAATGTCTGCTTGTTAGCCCAACGATATTTTCCCAGCCTGACTTTATCTAAAGCAGCCCAATGGGGCAGATGCCGGTGCAACAGGGCCCGCTGGGCTGGGATGAAACATGCCAGGGAGCGGAGATAAGAATCATACTGTGGCAAAGGCATGATCTGCTCTACTCTGCCTTTAGTGGGCTAGTTAGCTTCGTGGGAAGAAATATCGCTGCCAGGGACATTAGGTATTTTCAGCCAGAAGAATGGATGGCTGCCATCTGGGCAACAAATAAAATGTGGGGCGTGTTTGTGTCTATCTCTGTCTAAGAGCATAGATCTATTGTTAAAGAAAGACTAGATCTGCCACCAGCATTACGGTAAACGGACAGTCAACAAGTGAGCGGGGCTTATTTATTCCGCGAGTAAGGCACGTGACAGGTGGCGCGAATCGGAACATACAAGGACTTTGACATGACGGGAGGTGCAAAACATTTAACAATCAACAATAATCAACTTCAGGCCGCTGGAAAAACGCACGGAAGTGCAACAGCATCAGCAACAACGTGATAGGCTAAAATACAACAGCCCTGCAACAGTTGAAGCAGCGAGGTCATACTGAGGAAGTACCGAATAAAGCTATAGCTCAACTCACCTTACTGCTCCGTCCAGAGCGACAGTTCTCCAGACCTGCACTAAAGGATGAACTAAAACTCCTGCAGTGGCATGACTCCTTTCATGGCATTACTCTTGTGGTGGCATTACTCCTGTGGTGGCATTACTCTTGTGGTGGCATTACTCCTGTGGTGGCATTACTCCTGTGGTGGCATTACTCTTGTGGTGGCATTACTCCTGTGGTGGCATTACTCCTGTGGTGGCATTACTCCTGTGGTGGCATTACTCCTGTGGTGGCATTACTCCTGTGGTGGCATTACTCCTGTGGTGGCATTACTCTTGTGGTGGCATTACTCCTGTGGTGGCATTACTCTTGTGGTGGCATTACTCTTGTGGTGGCATTACTCCTGTGGTGGCATTACTCCTGTGGTGGCATTACTCCTGTGGTGGCATTACTCCTGTGGTGGCATTACTCCTGTGGTGGCATTACTCTTGTGGTGGCATTACTCTTGTGGTGGCATTACTCCTGTGGTGGCATTACTCTTGTGGTGGCATTACTCTTGTGGTGGCATTACTCCTGTGGTGGCATTACTCTTGTGGTGGCATTACTCTTGTGGTGGCATTACTCCTGTGGTGGCATTACTCTTGTGGTGGCATTACTCTTGTGGTGGCATTACTCCTGTGGTGGCATTACTCCTGTGGTGGCATTACTCCTGTGGTGGCATTACTCTTGTGGTGGCATTACTCTTGTGGTGGACACCTCGCAGAGGGAGGCCCAAAACAAACACCTGGTTCCAGGTAGTACCGCTCGCTACTGTTGCCGTGTGCTAATGTTTACGGCTGCTTTTAATGAGCAGTGTAACGTTAGCAGTTCAGGCTGTTTATGACTTTGCTAATTGGCAACAAACTGCCGTTAGCGGACGAGAGTTCAGTGTGTGACTGGCAGACGCCTGTTGAGTGATACAGAGGTGGCAGAGTGCACACAGATTGATTTAGATGGAAATACTGCAAACAAAAGGAGGGAAGGTCACATCCAGATGTTTGGTGAGTGATTCAGATGTTTGGTTCATAGAACAAGTTGCTGTCCTCTAGCATGCAGCTGATTTAACGTCCTGTGTCAAGGCACAGGCTAGAATGCATCCATCTGATAATGTCAGATATGTTTTGTTGGCATGAATTACATTGAGCATGAGTCTTGACCCACCACGGGGGGGGGGGGGGGGGAGGTTTATGGGCACTCTGATTTCATTTCTATTCGTTTATAATCGGGGGATGCTTCATGAGAGTGAGATACCTCCGTAATGAGAAATGATTTAGTATTATTGTTGTAGATCAAAAGAGGTCATTTGAATGAGTCGGATAATTAAATGCAGCCGCTTCATTAGCATGCGTGTGTTCTCTGAAAGGATCCGTTTAACATCCTGATGAAGTTGATTTAAGCAGCTAGTTCTGGCAGATCTGACCTTTTGTTCGTCACTTTTGAGTTGCGTTTTAAATACTGGCTTTCAAGGACAAATCAGTTTATTCATTGCAAAGGATTGGATGAAGAGGTGATGTGTGCTGATATCTGCCGTACACTGCAGTTAAATGTGACTCTGGTATACAGTGTGACCTTCTGCCTCACAGATAACCATGCCCCCCCCCCCCCCCCCCACACTGTATCCCCATGTGAATAGAGACGACTAAAGGCACTGCTGCAGATGTGCACCAAAAGAGACGGATATCAGTGATTTAAGCATGAGACTGAGTGGGTTATACATTTACTGATGGCCATTTCCTTCTCGTCTGCTCCCTCTCCACATTCAAGTCTTTC
>NC_136644.1:572490-594990 GCF_949748355.1 Melanostigma gelatinosum
TCTGCGCAAAATATATGCTTTTCCTGCTCGTGCTCTCCTCCTGTGTGCTCTCTGCTCGTGCTCTCTGTCTGTGTGTAGACACTCTGAGAACGCGCAGCTTGGGGGGCCTGATCGTTTTGGCCCAAAAGAGGCGGGTCTATGAAGCAGTTTAGCCAATTGCTGATTCAAGATATAAATGAGTGACAGACAATTTAGCCAATCAGCGCCCTCAAATAGATTCAGCTGTGGGCCAGAACGATCAGACCCCCTCGCTGCGCGTTCTCGTCAGGAGAAGTCTCTACAGGCGAGCACTCCTCCTCCAAGACCCGTTTGAGAGGAGAACTTTGAGGAGATTCTGCAGCCAAAGAGCTGATATCAGATCAGCCTGACCTCACAATCAGACAGCAGACTCGCGGGAAAGGGAAGCAGTACATGAAGCTTCTGTACTAGCTGAACACCAGACAGGTTAGCTAGCTGGATGATTCATGCTAATCATTTATTTAGCTTTTTAAAACAACGGGGACGGATCCAGCACGGACAGTTAGGGAGTGAGGGATGAGGAGGTAAGGAAACATGAGAACACCAGGGTAGGGAGTGAGGGATGAGGAGGTAAGGAAACATGAGAACACCAGGGTAGGGAGTGAGGGATGAGGAGGTAAGGAAACATGAGAACACCAGGACACACATAGAACTCTGTCAAGCTACATATGAGACAAAGTGAACATCTTTTATTCTACATAGCTGTCCTCAGTCTCATCTGCTTAACTTGGTCATGGAGGCATCAACATGTAATAGAGATGTTAAATTAACAGTGAAAACTCATCATAGCTTAATTTAACATCAGTATTCATAATTACACTTCATGTTTACTTCTCCTGATCTTTACCTCCTATAACAAGGTCCATAGGGCATCTCAATAAATGAACATGTTATATTATGTTATATAAGTGTTATTTACTGATTGTTTTCGTGTTAGAATACATGTTAAATATTTAACTGCCAAGTAATAGTGCGTGTTTGATACTTACATTTTTTTTTGCATTAAATCATACTGGGATGTTTGCTGAAATTGATAGGATGGCCCTACCTAGAACATGGTCCACCAGCCGCCACTGGTACGGGAGATAACAACTCAGATGCAGGCTGGGAGACGAAGTGAAAGAACCAAATATGAAGAAACACGTGGTTTTTTTTTTTTTAATAAATGTTCTTGACCATTTTTGTGTGCTCAGGGTGTAACGGCACACAAAAGTCACGTTTCAGTTCATACCCTGGTTTAGGAGTCGGTTCGTGCACGCTTGGTGTAGCCGAAAACAACTTGGTGAATTTTCATCATAAAAATATAGAACATTTCAAACACTTCTGTTTTACACCGTACAAACACTGAACACTTTCCCAAAAGGCAACAGGTCGCAATAGGCTATACAAACTGGAAAGCATGCTAAGAAATTAAAAATTCCAAACTACATAGAATGATAAAATAAAACCGAAAGCATCTGGTCATTAGCAGGAGGGTTTCAATTAGTTCCACCGTGGCTATATTTAAACCTTCAAAGTAGCCAAACCGTTATCATCCCGGTGATTGGCACATCTATGTGATCAAATGTGCGTCACAATGGTGGAGCGCTAACACGCGGCTCTTGTCTTACAAATGGCTCTCTCTCCATTGGTTTTGTAGCTGTCCGGGAACCGGTAGACGGGTCTTCCTGCCTGGTGTTTTGTCCACCATGTTGTGACTGACTTGCACGCCAATCTGCTGGTTGTGCTAAACTCGACAAATGTTGCTAATGGCGTACTGCCAAAAGTTGTCCTTGTCAACTGAGGGTTCGATACAAATACACAAACTGTTACAGCCCCTTTGTGTACAATTCTAAACATATTTCTTGGAAGAAATGTGCTCACTGAGAACATCAACTTACATGTTCACTCTCACCCGTCGTTCTAATTATAAAGACTCAAACATTGGAGATGCAACAGAAGGCCATTCATTGTCAATTGAACCTTGAAAGAATGCTAGTTCTGCCCACTACTACTTGAAGACTCAAAAGCGCTCAGAATCACAACAGGTAAAAGTTGAGAACGGTTCAAATGTATTGAAAAGAAAATAAGAAGCAAACTAAGTCAAAGAGAAACCAAGTGTTTTAACTTAACCATGGTATCACGGCATGAATGATAAACTGATGCATGGACATATCGTTCGGGAAATGAAGGACTTCTTTTGTGCAACGTGGGGAGACAAAGGTAGATACTATCTTCAGGTGTCATAAGCCAACAATACTATTGCCAGCTGGGCGCATATCCAATGTGGCTCCTTACACCTGGGTGTGTATAGCATGGCAGAGACCAGCACCCAGGTGTCCGTACCAACAGTGCTAACTGCTAGTGCTAGCTACATACTGCTAAATTAAGTAGCATATGGTGTGACTGTTCTCACCTGGGTGCAAATAAACACGCCGAAAAAAAACAAAAACATATTTAAGGTAAGAATGTAAATCGCATATTCGGTACAAATATGCACATGCTTCAGGCTTGTGAGAGACAAGAGACTGTCTCTTTGCATCTAATTATACAAACAGTGCGCCAGTGTAGAATGTAGAACTTTCTCGACAAAGACACATCTATTGGGATTCTTAACTTCTCTACACCTGGTCTTAACACGTGGTCACATCTGGAGGTGGTCTTGGATCTCTGCCAGGAGTAAATGCAGTCTGTACAGTCTTGAAACATACTTATCCTTTCTTCCATTCCTTGTGTTGTTAACTCTTCCTATTGTGTCTCGACAAACACAGGCATTGTTGCTTCAGGAGGTGAAAGGGGGTCTGCTAAGACGTGCAATGTGATAGTCACGTGACTGATGGGGGAAGCCAACCTACTTGTTCTAGCAGCTAAGAATCTAGCTGGAAAAGATACCAAAAACTTGTTCTCATGATACTTTTGGCTGCGTCCATCTGTCACGAAGCCCATGCCTTGCACGTTTTGCAGTCCCATCAGCATATGCTGCATCTCTACCTTCTTGACCTGGGATGTGCCATGTTCGTTGACAAGTCCGCTAATGTACTCACCTCTGCATATTTATTCTCATATATTTAGGCAGAATCGAGATAACGAGATTATCCAGATAACCCATCCAGATACCAATTAACATGTTAATACCAGGAGTCGATGGGATCCAAGGCACGCACAGAGAGGGGGTGACGAATAAAGAAAGAAGCATCGAGGCAGTTGGGGGAACCCTTTCATCATGAAGGCTTGTTAAATCGGCGTAGGCTTAATTAACAGGTGCAGTGCTCCATCCCTGGAATGAAATGCAAGTTGGTAGAAAAAATGTATTTTTCTCAAATGGTGTGATTTGTGATGAATCAGTTGTGCCCTTTTGTTGACCTCAGCGAGGTCAGACTGGGGATTCTTTGTCCTCCTGGTTGTTGCCGTCTTGTTTTCTCGCTGAAGTCGAGTAGCAGGTGGCTCGGCATCTGGTCAACATGCTCATAACCCCAACCAAGCTCATCTCATCGCTTCATCTTTCCGGTCCTCTGGTCATCATTAGCAAGTGTTTGCAGATATGGTAATTCTGCTTGTGAATTTCATTAATGGCCGATAATGAAATTTCTTTGTGAGATACCACAGATGGGAAACCAGGAGCTCTGACCAAAACCAACCTGAGACACTGAGCTAAGTATAGGCCGAATCATTTTAGGCAAAACAATTCACGACATCAGACATCACTTCTGCAATCATCAAATGAATATGTTTATGGTTTACATCTGAATATCTTCAAAAGCCAGTCATCTACGAGAACAATTCAAGTTCAAATGAAAAAGCCGTTCTGCACTTTAAAAGGGTCCGGTGTTGTGGGTGTTTGACACGGGAGCAGAGGGTGCCTTTCATCTTAAAAGACTTATGAAAAGAGCCATATTCATGCTCATAACTCATTGAGACTCTCCCACTCCTTTGAAGGGAAATTAACCACAGTTAAAATGCCTTTGTCAAGTCACACAATCAAAGAATTAATGGCAGCTCGTGAATATTTTAATATCTACAAAGAAATTGAATCTGCCATCTGTTTCACTACAAGATAGTGAATAATGGCCGCGGAAAGACATATTTCAACGGGACAATGATTTTGGTTCCAACGGGTGATTTTCACAGCCAATAATACGGCTGAGTGTATCAAAAGATTTACAAAAGTATCTTGGAGAAAGAGATGGGAAAGAGTAAGATGCATTTTGTGATGTCGAGCCGATATGAAAGCCGTACCAAACATGAAATATATCGCACAATTTGCTCCTCATCGCGCTATGGTTCAACCCCTACACACACATCAGACTTCATGTTCGCTCCCTTCCTCAATCACTCACTATCTCTTGCTCCGTCTCCTCCGTCCCTGCTCCACCACGCCTTTTAAACGTCTGTCAATATGGACTTTATTTTGCCTATTTAATTGGCATTGCTGGCACTGGGCCCTTGCATAAACAATGACGCAACGGTTTGGAAACTCCTCGTGATGAACGGAAGAGGAGAAGAAAATAAAAGAGAGGAGCACTCATTCCTCGCTCCTACCCTCCTCCCTCGTCTGTCCATTGGGAGGAGAAGCTTAAGTACTTTGGAGCGGGAGTGTCTGTCTTTCACACATCAAATAATTTGTTTTATCCGGTTCACATTCTCCCCTTCAGACCCTGCGCAGCCTGATAGGGCTTTGATGATGAAACGTAGAGGACATCCGTGCATTATATCGGAATTGGTTTGCACAAATGTGTGTGTGTGTGTGTTTCTTCATCGCTCCACAACAACTTAATTTCAGACGAGCTCTTGTTCAGACAACAATGCAAACAGCCTCCCTCATCCTCACTACCTGTGCCGCCCCAGAACTGTTGTCATCTTTTCCTCAGTCTCCCTTTATTTCACACTTTCTCTCCCTCTCTCCAAATTGTTAGAATACATAAAAGGAAATGAAGGATTTCCTAAACACCTATAAAAAGCTAAGTATCAAGAAGGAACCATGGATGATTCGTAGGGGGGGGTAAGAGGGCTTTGTCTGTGACGTGTGCATGCCTACATCGCTCTAATCAGTATTCCAATGCATCGTTTCAAACATTTCGTTTTTAGATACGCATTACCCCAATTATCCCCAATAGTCAGTGAAGTAAGTAATAGTAAACCCACATTATTCATTATGCATCATCATTCCTTATTCTGAGTTCTAGACCCTCTTATAGCCAGCATCAGAATTACATCACGGTGTTCGCAGGAGGCAAAAGAAAGGAAAGACTGGAGGCAAAAACAAATCACACCAGAGCAGTGGGCTAAATTTACATATCGAAAATGTCATCTTGCTGTGTTATTGGGTGCCAAAATAGATACATTTGAGACTCTAGGGAACTACAATATTGCGTAGCGTTGCAGGGCAATGTTTGTATTGGGCTAAACTATTAGAGCGATGAAGAGGTGGCCTGCTGTTGGGTTCATGTTCTGCAGCCAGTGCAGCATCATGGTGCTGGCTACTTAGTAAGTTTGCTGGTTCTGCCGTCCCTCTGGTCGTAGAAAATGATCGGCACAAAGTCTGTTTGTCCGTCTGTTGTTGAAGCAATACGTTTCATTAAATTAAATTAATTTAGCGGCTGGCTAGTTAGCTAGCTGCCGTGCCTATTCCGTCATGCTTTCTTTGTGGTAAATTTCAATTATTGGCTTGTAGTGACTTGAAAAAGGTTTGTAGCTTGTTATCATGATAGAGAGGTGAAAATGGCACTTGAGAGGTAAAGCAGTGAATCAGAGAAATACAGCGTTAGGTTACTTGCGTGACCCCGGTTCTCACATTGGGAACTTCTACGGCGTGACCTCATCTCCTCCTCCAGTTCGGCTTGGTAAGCCATTAGGAGAGAAGTGGCATTGAGATCAACAGTGCTGCTGCCTTGTGCACCTTCTCTGTCAAACTGGATTGGAAATGGTCGGCTCTGGACGGGTGACCGGGCCCCGGGGACGACAGGCATCTTTTCGGGTTTTCCCGTCATAACGGGATTGTTGCACCTCGGCCTGGACTCCAGGCCATTGGATCTGGAGCTTAGCAGCCGTGCTTTGCACACAAGTCCGATATGAGAGAATATCAGTTCCTGTCACATGCTGGAACCGCCATTGAGGTTTTATGTTTTGAAACCCGACTGAACAGTAGTGAAGAGTCGTCATCCAACCACCGACCCACCAACCGAGTCATCTGCCACTTCCACCAAATAATCCAGCGGATCTGCCTCAAGGTAGGGCGCAGGAAACTCGACAAATATCCTTTAGCGGCGAAGCAATGTCAAGTTGATCTCCCCAGCTCGGATGCTCGGGGATAGCGGGAGCCGACAGGAAGCATTGCTACTTCAAGGCGGGTTATCCAGCAGGAGTATTGCTACACTGTGATGCGTTAGCCCGGTGAAGCTAACGCTAGTTTGGGGAAATTGTTTCTGCTTCCGTGGGGCATTGTTGCCATGCTGCCGCTCGGTTTGACTAGCTGCTGAAAGTATTGCGACTCACAGGTATCAGCTCAGACTACTGTTTGGTCACAGACTAGTAAGAGCGGTAACTTTCTAAAAACTAAGCAGACCGTGAAAAAAGCGGCCGGTGACAGAGTTATCGTATTAGCCGTATTTTGAATGAATGCAACTGAAGCGTAATGCTTTATCCTGTCCACTGGACTCTGGTGTGTTGTCTGTTGTGGTCGCTCTGCCTGAGTGTGTCTCTCTCTGACCCCCGCTCTGGGTCAAACAGCGACACAGACCCGCAGCACTTAATACATAAACAGACAGAGAGCAGAGGGGAGAGGGAGACAGCAATGTGACCTGGTGGCCATGTTTGGATAAAGTCCCGACCTCACCTGCACACTGTTATTAGCTGGGGCTTCACACCCGCTGCCCAAAGACTGATGCCGAGAAAACAACAATGCAAAATAAGAAGGAAAGAGACAACCCAGGCAGAAAGCAGGGTCTCTGCAAATACAGACACTGCCACACACGTATAGTGGGTCAGAAGTGATGCTTTAATCTACATGTTTTTTGGGAAAAAGCTGTTTTAAAATACAGGAATAATGTTGTATTCGTTATTCATGAATGGACCTCATTACCTTATTTAAGATGTAAGACGTTTGAAGCATATTTTGATGATTATCAAGACACCATTTTTTTTTGGCCAGGACAATCGTGACAAAACATTTTCATATCGCCCGAGCCTACACTGCTCACAGAAAACCCAAACGCCGGTTGATGGCCAGCGGCACCACTGGGTCTAACGTAGATCTGCTTAATGCGGCGTTCACATATTCACGCCGCGTTACTCGCGCCGGAGAGGGGGCGTGACTTATCGCCCTGGAAGCTGTTGTTAACCTATGCTATTTATTTCCTCCATCAACCATGGAAAAAATAACCTATTTCTGTTCAGTATTTGTTGTGGAAGTCCCAGATATCCCGGGAAACTAAATGCCTTCTTGTCTGGGTTCATAACATAGTCCGTAAGGAGCTCCATGGATTTCATCGAGGTGTGTTCATTGTGTCTAGCAAGCCACACGTCAGCTGGTTTACCACAGATGTATGCACACAAAATAAACAGATTTTGCTGTGATTTAACTGCAATAAACAGACAAAAAGGATGTTCTTCTGTTCTTAGACCTCAGTCTCATGCTGAGGATTGTGTCCTGTATCACACTTGCATTCAGCGCAAATAGCTCATATATCACAGCTTTATAATGCTGCTCCCTGCTGCTCATAATTGACAGGTCACTGCTGCTGTCAGCTGGGACTGAGTGACAAGTGACCTGCCTCACAAGATAAGCAGCACTATGTTAGCTTGTTAGCTCAGCCTGTTCTTCACATTTATCTGGCAGGCTGCAAAGTAGCTAAAAGACCCGTGATGTGACCAGCGAATGTCAAAACATGGATATCACTGCCAGTGTGTTGGTGATACCACTTCTGTCAAATACATACAGCTTGATTAAACTCGTCCATATGACATATTCATAGTCAAGTTGTTATTCCTCTTCGACTGATGAGGGATGTCGCAAGACGAGATACTGTATTGTCTCTTCTACACAGTCCTGCTTGACTAAATTACAGAACGACTAATGAAAATTGCATTGGGAATTAGAAAATGCATTATAATGCATTTCAGCTCTATTTATTAAAAACAAGCATTGGGCAAAATTGAATTACAATGTTATAATTGTGTTTGAATGTTATCTTGTAAAATTTAGTTTTTGGCGAGAAACTTGAAGTGGATCATCAGGAATTCATCAAAAAGTTACAAAAAGTATGGAAATGTTCATGAACTTCATTGTTTTTCTTTTCTTTTGTGATTAATACACTTTTATTGGTAACGACTACTGGTATTGTGACATCCCAAAAAACAGCAAGACGAAAGGAAATTGATGGACTTAATTCAACCTTCGGTGAGTCCTGCCCCTCGAGGGCAGATTATAGCTATTAGCTTAGCATTACCCAGCTCTGACCAGGGCCCAACAGCTATCCACGCCTCCTCATTGGACTCGTGTGCAATTGTTTCAGGTTTTCTTTATTTTCAGGCAGGTTTGGTGAATTTCAAGCCTGGGTCACATGTAGTAGGGATGCTATGTACCTGCAGATACACATTTTAAATATGTATGGTGTCTATGTAGAACATGTGGAGCTAACATTAGCAGAGTACAACAAATCAACATCTCTATGCTTCGCTTGCTACTGAAGGCATGCTGAATGTACACATGCTGCTCTTGCTTTTTAACGATTGTAACAGTGAATGACATAAAGGAACCTACAGAGAAAGACCTTTTTGTTGAAGAGTAAAATCCTTTTTCATTCAACCAGAAACAGCAGCTATAGCGCTCTCTCAATTCACAGTGTTAGGTGTGAAAATATCGGAAGTGGAGCGAGAAGGAGGTTGGGTATTAGAGTGGCAGCTGTTGTAAAGCCAGAATATTTTCACATGGAACGCTGGTAATTAAGGTTGTTGTGAAGCTGGTGATGGTTTGAATGGTGGAAATACTAACCAAGAGCACTTTGGTGAGTTTCATTTTGTTCCTTGAAGGAGCGAAGGGGCAGGACTTAGCGAAGGGTCAGTTGGTGTTGATTGTTTGTTGCTTTGATGAATTCTGATGAATTTAAACTCCATTACTTGTGTTATTAGTTGTGTATACAATCATTTCACATAACTAAGTTATCGAGATCTTGTAATCAGTATAAAGTGAATGCACTCAGTTGGCTACACATTATTTCTTTTACTATCTGACTTGGTTACGTTCTGACTTGCAGTGACTGATGCACAACACTGGCCAGAACTCCTCAACAAACCCAATGAGAGCAATTCATTTTCCTGTTCTTGGTTGGATTCTTTGTCACAGAGTATGTTAGGAGTTGTTTTGACAGCATTGGTTTAGACCTGCTCCTAAACCTAAGAACACAATCAATCCAGAGTTGTCCTTCGGGAATGTTTTTTTTTTATCCAGCCGAGGAAATGGCGGCCCGTGTCTGGCACTGGAAATACCAGCTCATATGTCTCAAAGCTATCACTGTATGAGACGCTACATCATGACCATGAGTCAGACTCCAACTAAACCTGCATGGCCTGGAGCCACTACATGTGTCACCGCAGCGAGCTGGAAATATCACAGCGCTGTACCCTTGCCACCGCTCTACTTTGGCATGACAAAGAGCCAGTGTTCTGAACGTGCACAACATCACAACATGTCCGTAGCGCGTCACATTACACTTCCCTGCCTTCACATCCCTGCCGGCAACCCCATGATTCCATCCCTGTTTCTGTCAAAAGCACATGATCAAATGCACTCACTTAGATTCATATAGATCCATTGTGCCATGCTGACGTTTTCCATTTCACCCCTCCTGTCTCACCTCTCTTCCTGTGCTCTCTAATCCCTTCCTCCACCTCTCGGGTCACCGTGCATCTCTCGCTCGCTATGGGTTTCTCGGTGAACATATGCATTTTCCTCCTCGAGACGCATTGATGTTCAGACTTCTCAGCTGTTTGAAAATAGCATTTGGCAGGAAAATAAGGCCGCGCAACGAGCACAGTGGTTCTCCTCCGGCTCTATTTGTGATTGATTCTCCCTCCGTGTCAGAGATTGTCTGATAGATGTTCGGGCCGCACAGCCTCAACATCTCCCCTGTCACTATCACAGCATAAAGAATAATTTCATTGGTCAGGCTCAGCTCTAAAAAAAATCTCCAATTTGTCAATGGCCTGCACGTGTGCAAAATGTTAAGTTAGTTAAGATTCCTTCAAATGGAAATCATTTTAAAGATGTAATACAAGATGGGATTTACTTCTTTTCTTTTTAAAGGATTGTTATGCAGATGACACAAGCACGGAGAGTGATAATTGGATAACGGGAGTTCATGTTCAGTGGAGTGCAAGCCGACACTCTGATCAGTGATATTACAAGGCATGCACTTCACTTAAACTTTAATTTGGAATGTTTAAGAGCGGTATTCGTTTCTTGTTTTTCTGTTTGATTCCTCTAATCTTCCTCTTTCCACTTTGAAATCCCAAGTGAACTATAAACAACCTGTGATTTTCAAACTGCCCCATTCGCTTTCATGTTGTCTGCTGAACAACATCAAAAACAGCCTGAGAACATTCGATCCCTGTTAGAAAAGTACAGTTAACACGTTGCACGCTGTTTACATATTTATCTATTGGGGCCTGTTGACCGTGTTTGTATCCAGGTTTCTAATTGAGATTTAGTTTGAAGGTCCTCTTCGTATGGAGTACCAGCATGCAGTTCCATCTCCCGTATGAAATGCAATTTGAATCATCCCTATCAATTTTAGCGTTCAGTATACATTTGCAAGCGACTGAAGTTAAATAACCAGATGAACACGATCCGTTCATTGTTGTGACCTTTTTAAATCGAACTTGAACTTTCATTTGAAACCGACTGTCGAGGCATTCCAGGCTGGTGCAGCAGAGACGACTTCAAGATAGAAGCTGGAGATCACATTCAGACATGATGCACACAATACATATATTACTGCAGCTGCCCTTGACCGAAGATTTCCCCCAAAAAACGTTCCTGCCATAAGATGAGAGGCCTAAACGTGCAAGTCAAAGCTCTGGCTCTTGCAATGCAAGAATAAAAAGGGAGGAAGAGGAAACACGGCAACATCACAATGTGGAACAGGATGACTCAGCAAATACCAAACCACCAGTTTCAGACCGGAGGCCGTGTGTCTGCTGGACACTTTGCTTAGCTCAGATTCAACAGTGAGAGAACGATGGACGTGATCAAGGCGATGATACTCCCGGTGAAATGGTAAGGAAGAGTACTTTGGAGAACTGCCTATCCCAAAGATGACGACCCACTCAAATGGTCGAAGATGCATGAAGCAATGTCACACAGTCGTACTGCAGCATCACCGCCATCCAAACCCCATCCAAACCCCATCCAAACCCCATCTAAACGCCATGCAAACGCCATCCAAACCCCATCTAAACGCCATCCAAACACCATCTAAACGCCATCCAAACCCCATCCAAACGCCATCTAAACGCCATCCAAACGCCATCCAAACCCCATCTAAACGCCATCCAAACGCCATCTAAACGCCATCCAAACCTCATCTAAACACCATCCAAACCTCATCTAAACGCCATCCAAACCTCATCCAAACCCCATCTAAACGCCATCCAAACACCATCTAAACGCCATCCAAACCCCATCCAAACGCCATCTAAACGCCATCCAAACGCCATCCAAACCCCATCTAAACGCCATCCAAACGCCATCTAAACGCCATCCAAACCTCATCTAAACACCATCCAAACCTCATCTAAACGCCATCCAAACCTCATCCAAACCCCATCTAAACGCCATCCAAACCCCATCCAAACCCCATCCAAACCCCATCCAAACCTCATCTAAACGCCTCTTCTCAGCTGCAGGAAGCATCACAAAGCAAAGAGCAAACCTGACTTCAGAGCAAACATGCTTACATTCCTCAGATGTAATGCTATTTATATATATTCAGATTGTCCTGTGAACTGACTAACATTCCAATTACTAACACATGGCCTACAATCTTTTTTTTGCACTATATTTGTTTAGCTGAATTTAATGTTGCACGTCATCTTTAATGTGCATGACGCCCTAAATCTTATGTTGGTCTTAATTTATATTGGACTGATGGACATTTCTATTACTAATCGATGCTTTTTAGCTCTTGGCACTTTATTTGGGAAATCACTATAATCAGAAAATGCTTGAGAGATCAATCGATAAAAAGATAATCGTTGGCTGCTTACCCGTTGTGAAGTTGGGTGCCAACAGGGCTCCACACTCTCGGCCTCTTCTCTTTCACATACACACACACACACAAACGCCCACACTTGCACTCTTTCAAGCCCCCTGAACAGCTGCTAATGAATTGTAGTTGGACACATTAATAAACCTTTGATTCTCAGGGGCTCGCCACAGCAGCCGCAGTGAAAGCAGATGCAAATTGCCTCCATTGTAGAATGAGGGTGAGGGCTAGCTTTGTGCTCCCAGACATCGATTTCAGCCCAGTAATTATCAGCGCACTTTACACAAGAACGTGGAACAAAATAATGATTTGTACCCAAATCCTGAGTAAAATAATGAATTTAAAATGTGTGTCCTTCCCGTATTTCCGAACAAGAAGGCCAGCATCAACGCAATGCTGTGATTAAGGGCAACATGACAACACAATCTCTGACGTGAAGTGCAGGAGCGTCTAAGTGATTCTACTTTATTGGAGAGATCTCATCTTTGGCTGATGCAATTTACTTTGCAAAGCGTTTACTGGGGGGCGTTTGAACAGAATGCCCAGAAGCAATGAAACACTGTCATTGAAAAACAAAACTGAAGTAACATTTTAGTGACTCAATGCGAGATGAAAGATCTCCAAATTTGGCCACATGGAATTTAAACACTTTTTTCTCCTTTGCTGTTTTAAAAAGCAAAGCAGTTTGACACCAATCATGAATTGAAGGCGTGCGGAGAAGGAAGAAGCTGTTTGAATGTTGATCAAACACAACTGTATGGTATGATTTTGCAAGGCTGAAAAGAAATATATTTCCAGCATCTTCAATGGGTGCCAAGCAGAGGGCTCCTCTCATTACTGCTCCCTGTGATGGGTGTGAGCCTCCTCTCCATGGCAGTGAGCTGCCATCTTAAGCTGTCACAGCCCAGAAGATATGCGACAAAACTCCCCCTTTAATCAGGAACCATCACATCCCCTTTAATCAACTCAACTGTCCACGCCATGTCACTCTCTTTGCTTCTGATGCATGTACACATGTGGATTGCCTCTTCGACGTATCCAAACTCGTCCTCATTAAAAACAACATCCTGGATTCTGAACAGACTAAAAAAAACGACAGAATTCAAATGAAGTTTTGGACCGTGATAAGTTCATTTCAATTTGGATGAGGCTAACAATGCCAGTGCTGGACTTGATAATGAAAAACCTCATCGCAACCTTTTTGAGGAGGTCGTATTGTGAAGTCACACACGGGGGCTGAAGAGCTTTCGCCACCACTTTGATTGTAAAGTACTGATTTGAAAGAACGAGCTTGAATAATAAAAAGAGAAATCATTCACTTTGAATGGCCTCCGAGGTAGATCTTGTCTCTTCAAAATGTCATTTCAGGACGGTAACACCCTGCAGTGCATTAGGATCCAGAGGGGTTTTACACTCATAGATATATGGCCTTTGTGAAGGCACATCGGCTGTATAAATAGTGTAGTTTTCCATAAGCTGTCATGTCCTTCTGTTCAAGTCGTTGCATTCTGAACACTTGATGTTTGCCTCTTTGTCTGTCCTTCTGTTGTGGGTGCTGAGGAAGCTACATGGTCGTAGTAAATAATGTTCCGAGTGCAGTTCGTCATCGAGGTACTTTGGATACCTCGTGTTAAATTCAGCTATTTGTCGAAACCCTGCAGCTGCTGCGGATGATTAAATCTCAGCAGTTGCTGACCTCCTGCCAAAGATCAGGCCGAATCTCCATAACCACAGCAAGACCTTAATCTGCACTCCCACCTTCAAAAAGACCCTCTTCATTCCTACAAGCATTTCAATGATAATTAATACTTAAGCCGTCAATTGTAACGGCAACCCACAGAGAAGGGGAAACCTGCTCTACCTGACTATTTTACTCCGAAGACGAAATCGCTGTCCACACTAAGGCTGACAGACGGGCTACTTTGAGGCCCCATGAATAACAACTAGCCATGGAAAACGCTGTGGCCTCACTCAAGTAGGTGTCAGGAAGTCAAGTGGGTTTTGTGTTATCTCTTCGTACTTTCAGCTGCCTATTAGCATAGCTATTCAGACGGCAAGGCCCATGGCCCACAATGGGAATAGAAAGGGGAAGCCAATCTCTCTCTCTTACTTCCCTCTTTATGTCTTTCTCTCTCTCCTCTCGCTCCCTCACTCCTAACTAATCCGCTAAGTCCCATGGGGGGCTGGAAGTCGTTGAGTTCTGAAGAGGCTTTTTGTCTTTTAGTTTTGTGTTGGGAAGTGGGAAGTCCACCTGCTCTGAAGAATTTCAAAAAGGTAGTGTGAGTGGACGCAGTGTGTGTGTGTGTGGTTGAATGTGTGGACTTGCATGCAGTCTCAGAGGTTTGCTTGGGAAAGCTGAGCCCCTGAAATATCCTGTGAAGTGGGTCGTCTTATTTAAAGGGTAACTTGTAATTTATATGAGAAGGAAAGAACAAAAGTCAGTTCTATGTCCTTGAATTCAGTACACCACATTTAGTTCTAGCCCTCTACTATGTCTCTGTCTTACTGAAACACAGCGCGCTCTACGTGCACTCGTTGCGCTTCATCGGAGTCTTCTGCAAGCTGCGTGACAGTCAGGTTTGTTCATTAGTTCATTGTGCCGTTCATGATGATCATTTTGGGCTGTTGGTTTTGGAGGGCTGTGCCGTCAGTGTTGCAGCCTTGGCGACTATCTCGTTAGAATAAGTCACTTTTTTAAATGTATTGCTGCTCGCTGCTTTTATTGGAAAAGAGTTGACAACACTGGGCCGAATTATTCCAGTTGGATGATTTATTTCAATCAAGCGTACTTTAGTGTCAGACTGTACTGCCCACGCCTATGACACACAACACAATGATTGCAGAATAGAATGGGTGGATGAAATGCCTACAACACATGTGTGATGTAGAAACAGGGACAATTGTCTCACCTAGTGGTGGATGGTGTTTGTCTATTTCATATTTTGGTAATATTTGGTACAGCTAAATAAAGTCTTGTGTCTACGCAACTGCAGCCTTCCAGGGTCCCAAACACTTATCACCCTTCAGTTTGTCTATATCGGCTGTGCTTTTTAATCCAGCTCCACCACACCCCAGTTGTGAGCTTTTAAAAATGACCATATTGTAGAAGTGCAACGCTAAAACGTACTTTTTAAAATAGAGACACACCTAAGCTGACTGCGAATGGTACATTACGGTGTATGCTGGCAAGCAATCAAACTGCACACACTCGGCCATGTTATTTTTGGGGGATATTGATTGAGCCTGTTGCCATAGTAAATGTTCGTCTCATCTTTAGCTCCTCTCCTGTTCCACTCCAGAGTCTGCCGTTCAGCTGACCGAACCCTCTGCCCGTACAATGTGCGTTTCACTGTTGCTATGTCATATCGATCCTCCCCCTCCCTTTCCTCTCTGCCTCTTATGGCTTCTCAATAAGTGCATAGATCTGTGATTGATTTTACCATTGGATGTCTCCTTACAGTCATTATGAGAGAGTATGGAGGGCCCATAATGGGATCTGATGGCTGTGAGTGTTCACAAATCACTTTGCCATTGAACCGAAGCTTGATTCAGCCGACTTCGGTTGAGATCATGTCCCAGAGAATCCACTTTAAACACACACTGATATCTTTTGCACCAATCCACGCGTTTTACCGGCATGATAGTTTTGTGTCTGCAGCTCCATAAGAGAAAATATTCTGTGTTTTCCCTTACTGGTTAGTCTCGTGGCCTCTTCTTCTTACTTCTAAATCCTCTATTCCACACCATTCCTTCTCCCTCCCTCTGTCCCTCGCTAGCCGTGCCATGACCTTCTTAGCGGCTGCTTAAACAGATTAGCTGTTATTAAGAGCTGTGCACTGCTGATGACTCTTTCATGAGGTAGGGCCCGGTCCCACGGGGGAAGGAGACTGGAGGGAAAGAAAGGACAGGTTGGATGCAGACTGAAGGGGGACAAAAGGCTGAACTATGGGTCAACAGGTAGGCATGGAGGTTCGAGAGGAGCGAGTGGATCCTGGAGAAGACATGACGGAGAAATGGGTAAGATGTGTAATGAAGGTATTGGGAGAGAGGTACTAGAGCGGACTTAAAACCAGAGATAATTGGCATACACTGGAATGGGAAGAAGCTGCTAAACAGTGGTCAAACTATTGCCCTAGTAATGTGCTTATTGTAGACGGTTGCATTTCTGCATCATCTTCTGACTCTTCTGGTGCTGTAACCATAGACTGTATGTAGGAAGTGGACGTAGACATCGTGACATCACCCACTGGGTTTGTGTACTGCTGTTTTGAAGCCTCGAGTTTGCCGATTTCGCAGTCGCCATCTTGGATTATGACTGGTGCCATGTTGTTTTTTCAACCAATGAACAGAAGTTACCATAGTTGGAATGCGGAGGAGTGACGTAGAGACTCTGGTTGCGTCAGCGACCGGTCAATCCCAGTAAGCCCGCCCTAAAGCATCCTCCGCTTTATGGTTCATTTCATCTAGAAGGGACCATAACTTACGAAATTAACATCATGTTGTCTTGAAAAAGACCATAAACTCATGTTTACAATGTTTACTGAGTTCATAAAACAAGTGAAGAGGAGGGTCATTTTCTCATAGACTTCTATACAACCAGACTTCTTTTGCAAGCAGAGGAGTCGCCCCCTGCTGGTCAGAGAGAATGCTAGTTTAAGACACTTCCACACTGGCTTCACTGGGCAGAACCGGAGGTTGCTTCCTGGTTACAGCGGTATTTGATTTTTACGATCTGATAACCGTCTCAGAAAATATCACTGTCACGTTATTATTAACAGTTACAATGACTTACTGGAATGATAACGTGATTATTACAATAAACATAATTATACACGTGATAATACAGCGCTGTACCGCGATACAGGTGCATCGTTACAACCCTGAACTCAAGTTTTAAAAAGGCCAATCCTGTTGTTGAGAGATTATATTCCACATTTCTTTTTGAGTTATGTTTTAAGGGGAAACACAGTTTCTGCCTGCGTTATGCTCCCTGTTAGCTTTTTCTTCGTGTAGGAGGGACGACAGAAAATCGAGAACAAAAGCACTTTGGTTCAGGTAGAGAGAGCTCGTGTGTTCAGTTAAACAAGCCTCCTGCGTTGTCCATTGTTCTTCAAGTCAGTTTATTTGAATTTAAAATCAAAACCAATCCCAACTGGGTGCCGAAATATAGCCATGAAAACAATATGCTTTATTTTCTGACAGCAGATATTGTATCAAAAGCACTGATATTGCAGGCAAAAACAATGAAACATGTAAAAGTGTTCAGAATCAACAGTGTTTCTTCATTATCTTGACAGAAAACATAATCCAGGTGGGACTGTGCTTTTTACTGCATGTATTTAATGTTGCAAATCAATAGTGCATAAACATCATTTGTAGGAGGCAGGGTTGTCAACATTCCAAGATTCATGTATAGTTTAGAATATCTTACAAACCAATCACAAGAGAGGTGGAAGTGACACTTTAACTGCTGCATCGATAATGAATCACATTTAGCAGAAACTACTTCACAGCTTCCCAGCATGGTACGTCACACATCACGCTCTAGAGTCCACGGCCTCCTCTGCCAGATGTCAAATGTATTTCACTCAGGAAAGACAAGTAACTAAAGAAAAGATAATTGTTGTTTGATGATAAAGTCCTGACAGACGAAGACAAGACGAAGGGTCTTTGGCGCTTCGGCTCTACAGGAGATTTGTAATGGAGGGGCGTCTGCCCTGGACAGCAGCAGGATGAACCCCCTGTGGAGTCCACACACTGGTGGAGGCTGATGATTCTCGTGAGACTGGTAGGCTGAAGGAGCCTGATGAATCTGCGTCGACTGGGCGGTGATGTGACGGCAGCATGAACGTGCTAAAGGCTTATTTAAAAAGAGACGGCAGCAAGATGACAGACTAACAATGTCGGGGGCTTCAGTGCTACTGGATAGAGGAGACCAGCGTATGAGAACGGCTGATATCACGATCGACAGCCCCAAACGATGAACACAAGGAAGCCATCAGTGAGTATGCTGCACTCCTGACTGACCTTAGAACGGTCACAGCCCGCTCAGAGACTGCTAGCAAACAAGGAGACAAACTGTAGTGACGTGTGTGTGGATCTGTTGGTGCTGTGGACAAAGGAACAGAACTCAAACACAAACCAGAGCAGCTGAGTCATGCCGGTGAAGAAAGCATCGCCCTGCAGAGAGCGAGGCAGCCGAACGGAGTGTTTCAGGGCTCAGGTGTGGCTCACACGGCTGATGAGCCTCCATTCAGCACCTGCAACCGACATCCACCTGCACAGCAACAGGGACACCTAGTGTCTGGGAGGTGGAGGGTCCTCACAGCGTCACAGCCCGGTCCATATTGGCTGAGTCGTGTTTGAATACAGTCAATGTGGAGCAATTCCACGATGGAGGTCTAGAGTAAAAGACTGAAAGGAAACATACATCGACAAATACACAATAAATGCAAGTTCATATTGCATATATTTGTCCAAAGACGTAAGAGTGAAATTTCTGCTTCTGTCATGAGGGCAGTCAAATGGGGCGACCGTGGCGCACTGGGTTAAGAGGTCGTCTGGGAACCGGAAGGTCAAAGGTTCGATCCCCGACTGGGACTTGTCATGTGTCAAAGTGTACCTGAGCAACACAATGAACCGCCCATCAATGGCAGCCCACTGCTCCCTATATACAGGGATGGGTCAAATGCAGAGAAAAAATGTCCCCCTTAAAGCAATAAAGATAGTATAAATTCTATTCTATGAAAAATAAATCAAAAGTTGTAGCTAATTGTTGAATTTATTTCCCCCCAAAAACTTCTCATTACTCTCTGATACGACTCATGATGCGTCACTGGCTGTGCATTGGCCAAATTATCAAACACTCACATTTCTCAGCTCGGTTGAACTCCTCCCAGAACACACACACACACACACACACACACTTCTCTCCCTATAAATTGTGCTAAAAGAACAGTTCCATTCAATTTGCAGGTTCTATCGATCCTGTGCAGTAATTAGTGAGAGTTATTATAAACAGAGAATGATCTGTGTTGCTTGCTGGACGCCTCTCAGTGTTATCTAGTCACTAATGTATACAGTGTCAAATTTAAAACTCGTTTTTTATTCTCCGCTGCTGACAACTGATTGTAATAACCATACAAATTGCTCCTTGTGGGTCCTGGCTTTGCTTCTTGCTCTCCTCTCTTCCTCCTGACCCAGCACCATTCATTATTCTGATCCAACACAAATGGAAAAAGAAGAACTCAAGGTCACATTTCATCAGCTGCTGTTGTGTGCTGAAGCATATTTCTTCCTTAGAACACCTTGACATTTCTGTTAGAGAGCATTTTTTCCATCTCCTGGTGAAATATGCTGGTCAGTGCTGTCTGTGTGTGTTGGTGTGTGAGGGTGAGCGATGCAACGTGTGTGTGTGTGTGTTTGTGCCTGATATGTGTGAGTGTGATGTACAATCTAGTAAATTGAAGCAACGTGGAGATTGGAGTATCGATGGATCAATAAATTGATAGCGTGTTGGTGATGAGCCCTGTCAGGGTTTGTTATTCTTTTGTGGACCACATTTATGGTATTTTTGTCTCCATCCAATATATCTTTTCCCATTGGATGCAATTAACATTTACTGACATTCTAATGGACACTCTTCTATAATCCTGTGTGATTTCATAATGGCTTACTGCGGACGTTCATTCATTATTTCCTGTTGGAGTCCCTCAACTGGGCCTGCAATGTCACTTACATGATTTGATCTTTTTCACTGTAATTATAACCAAACGTTGACGAATTCATTCACTTTTCTCTGCATTTCCTCGACCACCATCACATTCCAAGGTGAGTCCATGTCAAGACTGTCTTACCTGTCCCCACACACACACACACACACACACACACACACACACACAATAGCATGCTAGAAAACCCAGACTTTATTAATAAGCAAGTGCTCCAACTTGTTTTTAATTATCTCGGTGCAGAGAGCTCGGCCACCGATTAGAATCAGTCTGTGACCGTCGGCGACAGCAAATCAGGAAGAAGCACCGGTCACTGATGTGACAGCTCTGCTGCCAGAGGGGCAGAGCGGCCAGAAAAATGTGCGTTTTCTTTGGCAGCAGGAGAAGTCTTACCTCAAGGCCACCGAAGAATATCTTCAGTGCCGTCTCGTGTCGTCTCGTGTCGTGTAGTCTCGTGACACGTGCCGTGCCGTCTCGTGTCGTGCCGTCTCGTCTCGTGTCGTGCCGTGCCGTGTCGTGCCGTCTCGTCTCGTGTCGTCTCGTGTCGTCTCGTCTCGTGCCGTCTCGTGTCGTGCCGTCTCGTGTCGTGCCGTCTCGTGTCGTGCCGTCTCGTGTCGTGCCGTCTCGTGTCGTCTCGTGCCGTGCCGTCTCGTGCCGTGCCGTCTCGTGCCGTGCCGTCTCGTCTCGTGTCGTCTCGTGCCGTCTCGTGTCGTGCCGTCTCGTGTCGTGCCGTCTCGTGTCGTGCCGTCTCGTGTCGTGCCGTCTCGTCTCGTGTCGTGCCGTGTCGTGCCGTCTCGTCTCGTGTCGTCTCGTGTCATCTCGTGTCGTGCCGTCTCGTGTCGTGCCGTCTCGTGTCGTGCCGTCTCGTGTCGTCTCGTGCCGTGCCGTCTCGTGCCGTGCCGTCTCGTGCCGTGCCGTCTCGTCTCGTGTCGTCTCGTGCCGTCTCGTGTCGTGCCGTCTCGTGTCGTGCCGTCTCGTGTCGTGCCGTCTCGTGTCGTGCCGTCTCGTCTCGTGTCGTGCCGTGTCGTGCCGTCTCGTCTCGTGTCGTCTCGTGTCATCTCGTGTCGTGCCGTCTCGTGTCGTGCCGTCTCGTGTCGTGCCGTCTCGTGTCGTCTCGTGCCGTGCCGTCTCGTGCCGTGCCGTCTCGTGCCGTGCCGTCTCGTGCCGTGCCGTCTCGTCTCGTGTCGTCTCGTGCCGTCTCGTGTCGTGCCGTCTCGTGTCGTGCCGTCTCGTGTCGTGCCGTCTCGTGTCGTGCCGTCTCGTGTCGTGCCGTGCCGTCTCGTGTCGTGTCGTCTCGTGTCGTGCCGTCTCGTGTCGTGCCGTCTCGTGTCGTCTCGTGCCGTCTCGTGCCGTGCCGTCTCGTGTCGTGCCGTCTCGTGTCGTGCCGTCTCGTGTCGTGCCGTCTCGTGTCGTGCCGTCTCGTGTCGTGCCGTCTCGTCTCGTGTCGTGCCGTCTCGTCTCGTGTCGTCTCGTGCCGTCTCGTCTCGTGCCGTCTCGTGTCGTGTCGTGCCGTGTCGTCTCGTGTCGTGCCGTCTCGTGTCGTGCCGTGCCGTGCCGTGCCGTCTCGTCTCGTGTCGTGTCGTGCCGTGTCGTCTCGTGTCGTGCCGTCTCGTCTCGTGTCGTGCCGTGCCGTCTCGTCTCGTCTCGTCTCGTCTCGTGTCGTGCCGTGTCGTGCCGTCTCGTCTCGAGAACGAGACGAGACGGCACGACACGAGACGAGACGGCACGACACGGCACGGCACTGTAGGTACTGTAGGTGGTATGGGGGGGGGGGATAGGCACTAGGTGGTATAGGGGGGGGGATAGGCACTGTAGGTGGTATAGGGGGTAAAAGAAAAGGAGATTTAAAAACAATTAAGAACATTCATTAAAACATTAAAAAACAGTGTAAGAAATAAAATACAGTAGTAAAATGTAGAAATGCAGGAAATAGATTAATATATTAATTGAACGTGGTTCAATTAAAGGCAGCAGCAAACAGAAAAGTCTTCAATCTTGATTTAAATGAGCTGAGGGTCTCAGCAGACCTGCAGCTTTCTGGGACTTTGTTCCAGATATGTGGAGCAGAACAACTGAACGCTGCTTCTCCATGTTTAGTTCTGACTCTGGGAACAGAAAGTAGACCGGTCCCAGACGACCTGAGGGGTCGGGATGGTTCATAAGGTAGCAGCAGATCAGAGATGTATTTTGGCCCTAAACCATTCAGTGCTTTGTAAACCAACAGCAGGATTTTAAAGTCAATTCTTTGTTGGACAGGAAGCCAGTGCAAAGACCTCAGAACTGGAGTGATGTGATCCACCCTCCTGGTCTTAGTGAGGACTCGAGCTGCAGCGTTCTGAATCAGCTGCAGCTTTCTGACGGACTTTTTACAGAGACCTGTAAACACACCGTTACAGTAGTCCAGTCTGCTGAAGATAAATGCGTGGACAAGTTTTACACATCCTGTTGAGACATAAGTCCTCTAATCCTTGATATGTTCTTCAGGTGATAGGAGGCTGATTTTGTAATTGTCT
>NC_136644.1:599990-659990 GCF_949748355.1 Melanostigma gelatinosum
ACCAATCAGTGTGGTCAGAGCCCAGTCGTCTCATCGCTACATATCAGCTGTGTCAACATCCGCCATCATCCCTGGCTGTCACACTGATTGTTACTCTATCACTCGATCTTTCAGCCGTTAATTACATTTGGATCCCAGTGTGAGAAGATAGTAAAAAGCCCAAAATACTTCATCCCCCCCCCCCCCCCCCATTGAAGTATCCGCACAGTGTATTGTTTAAATCCTATAATCCATATCACAAATTGGGAAGGAAGTCCATCATCCATATTTCCTGTAAGCGTGTCGTTCCTGCCGCTGACTGACAAGTTTAAATCCGCTCTTTCGTGCCAACATCATAGATCACCTTTAGTACGAGTCTCTACCTGTCCTTTGCTGTTGCAGGTTGAGGTAATCATGTTGGATTGACTCAATCGGTTCCAGTGTGCGTATCCATGTCAGCTGATTATATTGCTTCTGTCGGACTGAAGCGCTTACAGATGCTTCCTTGTTGTTCATCGAGCAAATGAGGGAAGAAACAACTCGTTAAGCCATTTAAAAACGTTTTTATTTTCAGGTTCACTCTGGTCCATCGTGAAGTGTGAGTCTCGCGAGACTTAACAATTCAACTAAAAAAATACATTAAAAAAAGACGCATTTCTTCATAAATATCAGCACTGTTCAGTATTAAAGTGGAATTTCAGGATTAGGCAGGATTGAAATAATCCAACCAGAGCAGCAGAAAGACCCAACCACAGGTCAACCATTACAAAGAAAAGAACGGGATAAAGAGAGCAGAGGAAAGCTCCAAACACGGGGACAGCAAAGAAAAGCATTATCCGTTAATATAGCAAGTGAGGCTGGGACGAATCGGACAGAGAAAAGCAGTATTGTTTTAATCCGGTCAGTGGGAATCTTCTAATCCCTTGTTGTGAACATCACAGAAAGGCGTTGGTGGTTTCCGGGGATACTCTCCGGCCTGCTGGCCCTCAGGTCTGGGGCAGTACATCGATGACACTGTTACACAGCCTCTGCATTACAAAAGCCACAGACACACACACACAACACATGACCTGCCACACCAAAGAGATCAGCCAACGCCCAACGATGTGGCTCCCATTAAACATCCAGGACATCTGTTCAGTTCAACGTACGTTTGGCTTCAGTGTCATGTTTAACAGGGCTGAAGAAACAAGTACAATGTTTGGAGTAAATCATCTTTTTTCTCCAGTAGTAATACAGGAACACCTTGTTTTTCATCCATCTTGTTGTTTTTAGGGGGAGTTAAGAAAACAATGCTTCCATCCGGGAAGGTGCGACACAGTGAAACCAGCCTTCTCATTGCTTCAGTTCACCTGACATGTCTGATTAAATCGGCCATGACAACAGAGAACAGGTGAGAGCTGGTCTGAAAGCCCATTCAGGTCCGACATGCAACACGAGCGCCGCAGACTCGAGGACACGTCATCGCGCCGTTTTATCCAGGAAGTTGGTTTGGATCACAAAAGGTAAATTCACTCAAACAATCTTTTTATTGTGACAATGACACGTTGTGTTTGTTGTTTCATGATCATCTGACAGATTATTCAGTCCTTGTGACAGTTCTTCAGTGTAGCAGGTCGGGTCTAACTGTCGGGTTTCTTTACTCTGCAGCAGATGTCCAGTTACAATCAGCTCACGCAAAGGAATCAACAGAATAACGATGGAGTGCAACATACACCGGAGTAGCCTAGTATCGTATCAATGCCTGTGTGGAGTCAACAACTGTCATTTCAAACATACAAAGTTTAATCGGATAATATTTCAACATTTATTTTCAGTTTTCTATTGAACTGGATGAATTATAAACAATACATACTCTAATAAATACATGTTCTTGTCTCATTTCAAGTAAAATAAGTAACGCTTTATCTTAAAGTATTTCATTTTAGAAAGTCATTCTACTGACTTGTCCTTGTCCTGCTTTAAATTCAATTCATCCAGGTGTGACGTGCGTTATTCTTCTCATCTTCTAAGAAGAGAACTGTGTGCAGGGACTTATTGAAACCACTTGTTTCAGTTCTATTCCTCTCGTTCTGATCATATTGGGCTCATGGGTTTGTTGTTCGGTGCCGATGTTGTGAGTGTTTGTGCTTTGTTTCCTAGTGGCGCTTCACGTCGCCCCTTTTAACCGTCTCGGTCTCTGAACATATGAGACACGCTGGTTTTGTAACGTCCGAGGGAAGACTGATCATGATCAAGAGAGAGATCAATATAAGGTTGTCTGAATCTGAATCACAGTTATTGGCCTATTGTAAAATCTTCTCTACAGTTCTACTGTTCATCCTGTTGTAAAACAATGAAATGAAATAATACGTTGTATAATAATAAGTTTGGGATTTCTTCTTAACGAGGACATTGTCAGCTGTATACCGCTGTGTTCCTGTTGACCATGTGTGTGTTCATCTCGAGTAACAATGCTCAACGTTCTAAGTCTACATGTTCCACGTTGGGATGAAACAGCAGCTCGTTAAACGAGTGAGTTGTTGATCGCAAGAACAATAATTTCTGTCTGTAGCGTAATCTTTTTAAATGCCATTTCTCTGTAAAGTGTTCTGTTAATGCCTCCTCTCACGACCTCATGCACTCACACTGATTACGACTGGAACACAAGCTGCCCGTTCTGAGTGCAACGCTGCCATGATGGAAGAACAATGCAACTCTCCGCTGTGCTTTAAAGGCAACACAACTCTGCTTTCTCTGTTATACCTCGATGTTCACTCTTTTTAATGATCTTATCTTATTAGATGATGTTGAATAGACGAAGGTGATGTCTGTGAAACAGCGAGACCTTCAAACAATGTTTGGAATATACTTCTATGACATGCTTTGTTGTCATTCGCCGTTGTGTAGTGTCACAAAATGTATAATATAATAAGTGCAACAACTATGACCAAACTAGCAGTTATGTAATTTGCTATTTGCTCTTAACGAGAGCTGCACCACTAAACAAACTCAATGAAGTCAACTTCATGATATAAATAAAAATAGAAAAGCTGCTCACGGATGAGTACTTAAGAAATAGAGACGAACTCTCAATCTGTTTGTGACTAACATCAGCCGACAGCGATCATCGGCCAACGGGAGCAGCATGAAGTCCTGCTCACCAGAACACATGCTGTGTGTCCTCGTGGTCCAACAAACATCCTTCATCCTGCATCGTTTACATCCTGTGGATCCGTGGAACATTGTGTGACTGTGTATTACTTTGGGAAGAAAACCATTTCTGAGCTTTTCTTTGTTTGATTCAACAGCAGAAATAGACGGAGGCCACGTGGAGCGTTCTGGTAAACACACTGTGTGTCCTTGAGGTGTAACAAACATGTTGAATATGATTTTCAATCCTGATTGTCTGCGTCCATGTTTACTGGTTTTGTTGATACGGTCCTTTATCTTTGGGTGGATGATCACAACCTGCAGATGAATGGAACAGTGTGTGACTGTCAGCACAAGTGGTATAAGTGGGGAAAAAGCTTATTGTTGGAAATGAGACATGATTTTTTAAAACACCTATAATGTATAAGAATGCTGATGTCATTACACTTACTCGCTGCCACTCCTCACACCGTGCAGACACAGTTTACATGGCTACACCCGTAAACAGAAACGCCTGCTAACTCCTTGTGTCACGTATACAACTACAGTAGATCACCGTAGATTAATATCATGGCAATGATGCAATCTCACCTTAAATGTAAGTTGTTGATCGGGCCCAGAAAACTGCAGCCAATGCAGAACGCCTTAAACTTGCATTCTGGTTGCAAAAAACCAAGATGGCGACAGTCAAAATGCAAACCTTGGGGCTTCAAAATTGCAGTCCACAAACCAAAGGGTGGCGTCACAGTGACTCCATCACTTCTTGTGTTCGGTGATTGGGCCACAGGTTTGAGTTGACCAGTTAGTGTTTTTATACTTTACTGCGTGGGGAGCATCGCACAACATTCTTAGTCCGCTATCGGCACAAGTTCTTCCCCAGTCGGGCCCGTTCCCAGACATCGGCACAACGCTGCTTCACTGCTCATACCAGAAGCATGGTTCTGCTTTCATCCACTGATGGACACTGTGGGAGCAACCGTTAAATCTAAATCTCATTTTAGTTGCCTGTCAGGGAAAAAATAAAATAAAACTACAATCATAATATGTCATAACACCTTGGTGTCAAGTGGTGACGGCTCTACACTCACACACACACACACACACACACACACACACACACACACATTCAAAAGAGACCTGCATCCGTTTAGCCTCCTCTGGAGGATCGTCTGACATCGCCTTGCCTGGCGGCTTAAAGTTATGATGTCAGTGGGTCATGGTGGTTTATGGGATTAAGCCCCTGGAGGAAGTCAGAGGCTCTTAAAGCCAGGACAACACAGCCTCTAAATTTAATTGAGGTTGCAAGTGGGCGCAATAACAATGATCGTCTTTACCGTAAAAGGCAAGGAGGCACAGTGTGCTTCAGGGTTGTTAATATGAACAATAAGAGCCAAAAATAGTTGTGAGTGGATCCAATTGAACTGCAAAAAGAATAGAGATGGGAGACTGGTGCTGTAGTAAAGTAATACACTTCTGACAAGTGGCAGGACACTTATGTGAAAGAGGTACATGAATTGATGTTTAAAAACACAAAAGCTGTTGTCGTTGGGGAAATCCATGGCGCTCTCCTGACAGCTGTGTGGCTTCTCTTCAATACTCCAGCATGAGACAAGAGCAGATGTAGCACAAAGTACAAGTCTTCAACATGGCATCCGTCTATATCGTGGCATGGACGCCTACACACTCCACTGGTCTGAAATCTCTCCAAGCAGCCTAAATTGATTGAAGCTTAGAGAGGAATGGTACTCTGAATATTTCTGCCTTGACAGAAAACAGCTTCAAAGCTTTTCTAACACAACTTTGTGACGTTACAGAAGATCATCCTATCTCCAGAATCCATAATCAGGAAGTTGCTACTGTCTCCTGCTCAACTCTAAGTGCATCCTTTTGTGTGTGGTGGCCCTTTGAGATGCCATTATTCCAATTTCAGCCATAACTTCCTCTTCGTTTGAGTCTGTCTTCGTATTTCATCTCCTCTAAAGAAAAGAAATAATGTAATGCACTTTTTAGGATCAAGCGTCTCTCCTTTCTCGGAGAGAGATTAGCATCATTTTACAGCAGGATTCCGCCGGCTAAGACTTCAAATCATCCTGAAATCCCAGCTGAAGTGGAGCCTTTCCCTTATTTGTTTTTGTAGTTTTACAGAAACACGATGAATGAATGTCGTGAGACGGTAAGAGCTGAAGTCAAAGGCCATCATGCGTGTGGGTCTATTAGAGGACAAAGATGGACAGCATGCTGATTTAGGTTGTGTGTGTGTGAATTAGTGTGTCCACTGTTCTGCTGAAATCAGTGTCCAGAGAGGAATGCGGTCTGAAGTCAAACAGGCATCAGTCAGTACGAGGTGCAGAGTCAACACACGCTACTAAAGGAGCTTTCTTCAACTGAACATCGATGCAGCAGCGAGCACCCTCACCATGCGATACGTATCGCTATGCATGTGGCACAATACCATGAGATACATATTGCGATATATTGCAATGCTCAATATTTACTTTTGCTGAAAATGTAAAGATCGAGGTGAAAACACTACTTGCTGTGTATCACCTGGATCGTCTAACACGTAAATCACATATTGGTGACTCAGCGGACACGTCATTATTTTCTTATTGTGTCACTGATCACTCTTAACTTGTATGTAGATGCAATAAAACATAATTAAGTGCCGTTTTCAGTAACTCTGCGATGTTATTGCCCGTTTGGCTGTCGTGCCTCGTCTGTGTCTGTGAAACGAGTTCCCTCTCCTCAGAGATGTGCTGCGACGTCAACATAACATACGACTCGCTGGTTCCAGACGTCCGTCCATCCATCACAGGTCAGCGCTGCTCTCTCTGCAGGGATGAGCAACGCTGTGACACATTTCTTCACCTCTTCGTAGATCCTCGGTACAGCGCCATCCGTCATGTGTCGCCAGTCGGGATCACAGTGTTCATCACTGTGCCTGACGCCGGGCTTTTTCAGCCACACTGTTTGGCTGGAAATCATTGCAAATGTGTCCAGTTTGTGGCCTCCAGTCCACCGGCTGAGGCTGAGGCTGCTCGTCCAGCTGCGTGGTGTCTTGTTAAGTTGGTTGTGTTTCCTGAATATTTGACTGTAGCTTGACAAAGCTTGCACTTGCTGTATCCGAGTCATGACTCCCCGATTTGTTTTCGAAACCAAACGTCGGCAATTGACAAACATTCATTCATTGAAATTAGAAGTTTTTAAATCAGTTTTTTTATAGTAGGTGCGGGAATATCTCTACAAATGCTGCCGATCTCCTTTCATGCACCTTTGAGTGTTTGTTCCAGAAACCCATTGTCTTTGTGATGTCAACCCTCCCTTTCTCCAGTCATGCATCCAGGCACCAGCGCACCTGTTCCTCCAGTATTCAAAGACAAGTGTTTTTACTCGAGCACACCAAAGCTTCGCTGTGATTTATTGTCTGGCACTATAGGACACAAACGGTTGAAATTGCTTCCTCTCACTCTTCTCACATCGGAGGGCACAATGGCTGAAGCTGGATGCTCGTCTGTCACGTTTGACATCTCCGGAGATGTCTCACTCTGGTCTCATTTTGATGAAAGTTGGAGGAGTGATGCGTCTTCATACTCTGATCTGACGTTTGAAAAATCATATTGATTGGCCTAACGGGGACACGGTATTTAAAGGTCAAACTTCATTCACCATTCACTGGCTTCTACAGCAGTGCTTCAATTTGAACAAACTCCGAAAGGGAAGCTGTTGTAGTGTTGTGCCACTCTAGCGGTCACCACTTTGAAGAACATTCACTTGCCACTGTTTGGCGTAGCGTTGAGACTCTCCTCAGGTCATAGAGAATCAGGAAAAGGAGGACTCGTTTATTTTTGTGTGGGCAGCCAACGGCGACAATACTGTACAATAATACGGCCACAATGTCTCTGATGTCATCAACTCGTGCCACACTTGTCCCCAAAAGAGTAAACTTCTAAACTGCACCACTACTTTTACACTTTATCCCACTCATTGGTTATGAAGTGGCATTGTTTGCACAGTCTGCAAAACATGTGTTTGAATATTACAACACTTTCTCCTTCGGGATTCAGTCCAGGCTGCTTATTGCTCATGATTTATTTTTCCATCTGATCCTCAGTATAACTAGCTCATGGTGCAACGCTCCACTGAACCCCAGCACACTCGCATCTGCCTCTGCACAATACTGCATTACATGCTGCTTGGGTTCCTATAATGGATACTTCTGTATTTCCTGTAGCACTGTACCCCGATTCATCCAGTGTACATTAGCATATACACTCACCGGCCACTTTATTAGGCACACCTGTTCAAGTGCTTGTTAACACAAACAGCTAATCAGCCAATCACATGGCAGCAGCTCAATGCATTTAGGCCTCGAGAAAATAAAATACAAATAAAAATAAAGACGACTGAAGACGGTGAAGACGACTTGCTGACGTTCAAAGCGAGCATCAGAAAGGGGAAGAAAGGGGATTCGCTGGTCTGAGTATTTCAAACTGCTGATCCACTGGGACTTTCACGCACAACCATCTCCAGGGTTTACAGAGAACGGTCCGAAAAAGAGAAGATATCCAGCGAGCGGCAGTTGTGTGGACGAAGATGCCTCGTTGGTGTCAGAGGTCAGAGGAGAATGGGCAGAGTGGATGGAGATGATAGAAAGGCAACAGTAACTCAAATAACCACTCGTTACTACCAAGGTCTGCAGAACACCTCTCTGAACGCACAACACGTGGAACCTTGAAGCAGCCGGGCTGCAGCAGCAGGGACCACACCGGGTGTCACTCCTCAGCTAACAACAGGGAACTGAGGCTACAGGCTCACCAACATGTGACAACAGAAGATTGGAAAACGTTGCTGGTCTGATGAGTCTCCATTTCAGCTGCCACATTGAGATGGTGGAGTCAGAATTTGGCGTAAACAACATGAAAGCATGGATCCATCCTGCCTTGTATCAACGGTTCAGGCTGCTGGTGTAATGGTGGTGGGGATTTTTTCTTGGCACACCAACTGAGCATGGTTTAAACGCCACGCCTACCTGAGTGTTGTTGCTGACCGTGTCCATCCCTTTATGACCACAGTGGACCATCTTCTGATGCTACCTCCAGCAGGATGTCACAAAGCTCAGATCATCTCAAACTGGTTTCTTGAACATGACGATGAGTTCACTGTACTCCAACGGCCTCCACAGTCACCACACCTCAATCCAACAGAGCAGCTTCGGGATGTGCTGGAACAGATGAGCGTCACGGATGTGCAGCCGACAAATCTGCAGCAACTGCGTGATGCCATCATGTCAACATGGAGCAACATGTGTGAGGAATGTTTCCAACACCTTGTTGAATCTCTGCTACGAAGAATTAAAGCAGTTCTGAAGGCAAAAGGGGTCCAACTCGGTACTAGCAAGGTGTACCTAATAAAGTGGCCGGTGAGTGTATATTTACTGTCTTTGCATCGTCTGTGAAGTTCTAGTTTACCTGCAAAAAAATGTACCTTGGTGATATGAGCACTACGCATCGTGAATGTCTATGACGACTCAATTACAAGTTGAGGACATAAGTCAATTAGCTGTTAATTCTTATACCATTAAATATACTAATATGAACCAGCGGTGTAAACTGTACTTTGGACAATGATGGATTCATTTGTGTACAGGAAGCTGCTCCTGCTTTGCCTTGCAGCTGTTGTGCTGCAGTGAAAGAAGGTCTCTCCCTCTGATCTTTGGAGGCCAGAGATCCGCTGCACTGCCGCTGCTTTCTGAGACGCGAGATTAATGACATCGGCCTATTTGTGCCGTTACAGTCAGCTAGCTGTGTTGTCGGAGCAGCAGCGGGTGCTTCGGACATTTGATTCTCTGTTTGGGGTTTTGTTTTCTTTTACAAAGCAGGAATGATGGTCTGGAGAAATGTGCTGGTGAAGGAGTAGTGTCACGGGGCTCAGTAGCATTCAGCATGTTCGTCCAGCCTGGTTCATCACTCCAGAGGAGGCTTTCATATCCGCGGCTATGAATATAACTATCGCCGCGGCCATTTCTGTGCTGTTTGAATCGGTAGGGAGGAACTGCCTAAACGTGTGTGCTGCTATTGGTTTTCCTGCTAAGCTAGTTTAGCGTAGCATACCTCTCCCAGAACACCAGCCTCACCAGAGTAGAACGTTGTTCTTCAGTGGTGGAGTGTCAGCAGCACGTTGCCTGTTATGTCCGGTGGGTTGCCAGGTTGAGCGCATTATATTTCCTACAAGTGAAGCTTCTGTATTCCAAATGCAATTGTAATATTTAAACGTATTGTTCGGTTCGTAATGCGGCCCGAACCGTGAGCCTGGTACCGAACGGTTCAGTACGAATACGTGTTGTTACACCCCGAATTATAACTATTCGGCTACCAAGGTGCTTGTAGAACTGATTATCATTTGATACTAAATCCAATGATCAATTAAGGAAATAGTTTGTTTGCATCCATATCATGCACACAGGTGGATAGCGCTGAGTTTTAAAGTTCATTACTTGATATAGACGTGTTTGTTTTCTACAAAACAGTTTCATGTGGTGTCTTACATTTCAACACATTCTTTTCCCGATTTGACTAAAGACTAGAAATCTGAAGCAACTTTCTCAATACTTGACAGCCTTCCATACTCAATGCATCACACGCACACGGCTGGTACTCCTCTATACTTTAAAACGCACGCTCGTGGAAATCATTTGAAAATATCATGACTTTTTTCAGTGCAAAGCCTCATTGCACTGTGTAATGCAAATGTGTGTATTTCAAAGGGGGATATGGCGGCTGGTCCATGTGTATGAATGTGCATGAGTCACTTCAGACTGTCGCCTGTTTGATCAGAGGCGCCCTCAGATGTCATACGGTTTTAAATGTGTTCTGCAGTAGGAAAGTCTATTTGCAGATGTTGAGGTATGAGTCTCTTTGTGTGTGTGTGTGTCTGAAGCCCACTCAGAGTTCCCACTGTAGGCACTGAAGGTGTCTCTTGTTTTCCCAACTGGCGTTGATTGGGAAACAGCTCCAGGCTACCCCGAGGCCCTGCCTCTTGTTCCTTCATCTTGTGTGTGTGTGTGTGTGTGTGTGCATTGTGCCCTGGTCTCCCACTCAAACAGCTTCATCTTGATTAGCAGCTGCTAACTTTAGATGAAGAAAATCAGGAGAAGAAATAAAAAAAGGGAAGGAAATAGGAGGGTTGAGCTTCTGGGCGTATGACCCGATTCAAAAGCTCATGTAACAATAGTGGGCTTCCTAAAAGGGAAAAACAAGTCAAGGAAAAGGGAAGAGAGGGCTACAGGTAAAAACCAAAAGGAGAATAGACAAAACCTTCAGCTCATTGAGCAGCTGAACAAAGATACTTGTGGCAGGGCAGTGATGCAGACGGTTAAGAGGGGGGGAAGGGGAAGTGGTCAGAAAGGAAGTAGGAAGTTAAGACAGAAGACACACGGGAGGAAAGAGGACGAGACCAAGGTGGAAACATGGAGGAGGAATAAATCAGAATGTAAGAATTACTGCCAGGTGTTTGAACTTTGAGAAGTGTTTGAGGATAAAGCATGAAGGATAAAGGTTTGTTGGAGCCGAGGGGCTCTCTCTGTCTCTACCTCTCTTTCTTTCTCTTTCCCTTACTCAGACAGGCTGATTGAGCGTCTACCTGCAACCACCGTGCACACACACACACACACGCTTATGCACACGCGTGAGTTCAAGGCAGGACGAGACAGCTTCATCATAGGTCTGCAGATTGATCTGGAAGTGTCCAGCAAGGCCGCGTGCAGTAGAGGCTGAATGATGCACAAAGGTCAAAATGCCTCACCGCATTGAACATGTAACGAAACAAAGTGTTCTCTTTGTTATTCGCTGGTCTATTCATGCTTGCTGAGGCAGGAGGAGGTCGGCTGGTACTGTCCCTGTGGTGCTCATTGTCAGGCAGGCTAATGGCCTCTTCAACATGTACAACAGGATGGACTCAGTATTCATGTTCCGATCAATCCCAAAGCACATTCTGAAGAATAAATAAAATAAAGCTTCAAAAGTAAAGAGAGATCCAGAAACGTGACTGATTTATTGCCTCCACATTCAGTAGAACTTCCTACTTCCTGTTCCGCTGATGAATTTGTAAAGATGAGAAACAACAGAATATAGAATCGATTTGGAGAAGCTGCAGCATTGTTCTGCCTCGTGTTTACCTTTGATCACGTGGCAGCGTCTCAGCGCGGCTTCGTTAGGTGGAGAGAGCGGTGGGAGATTGAGAAGCCTGCGAACTCTGCGCGCTACACAACAAGAGCACGTCTCAAACAATGCGCTTCATCTTTTCAGAGCGCTGTCGATACTCCTTTGTGCACTCGCTCCCACATCTCAGGAGGGAAGTAGGAAAAGCATTAGAGCTTCGTCTCCATTCGCTTTCATCTCGCATCTCTTCTTAATACCTCCTCCTTTCTGTGCTGTTCTCTCCCTCAGCTGTTTTAGCAGAGCGTCGATGTGAAGGATATTCCCATTCAATCAGCGAACGCTATCGTGGAGTTTGAAAGACTTAACTGTTCGCAGGTACTGTGTGTGTGTGTGTGTGTGTTGGTGTGTGTGCCCTTCAGACTGCTCACGCTTCATTTGTCTGCTGAATGAGAGAATCTCTCTATTCACTGGAGAATCCTGCTGAATTCTCTCCCTGCCAGGGTACTGCATCAGTGAGCACTCTTAATGGTAACCCAAATATGTGCACACACACACACACACACGTATTAAAGTAAATGTGTTCTAAACCTACAGTGCTGCGTTTCCGTGTGTGTTGTTGTGTACCTACAGTGTGTGTGTGTGGTGTTGTGTACCTACAGTGTGTGTGTGTGGTGTTGTGTACCTACAGCGTGTGTGTGGTGTTGTGTACCTACAGCGTGTGTGTGTGGTGTTGTGTACCTACAGCGTGTGTGTGGTGTTGTGTACCTACAGCGTGTGTGTGGTGTTGTGTACCTACAGTGTGTGTGTGTGGTGTTGTGTACCTACAGTGTGTGTGTGTGGTGTTGTGTACCTACAGCGTGTGTGTGGTGTTGTGTACCTACAGTGTGTGTGTGTGTTGTTGTGTACCTACAGTGTGTGTGTGTGGTGTTGTGTACCTACAGCGTGTGTGTGGTGTTGTGTACCTACAGTGTGTGTGTGTGGTGTTGTGTACCTACAGCGTGTGTGTGGTGTTGTGTACTTACAGCGTGTGTGTGGTGTTGTGTACCTACAGCGTGTGTGTGGTGTTGTGTACCTACAGTGTGTGTGTGTGGTGTGTACCTACAGTGTGTGTGTGTGGTGTTGTGTACCTACAGTGTGTGTGTGTGGTGTTGTGTACCTACAGCGTGTGTGTGGTGTTGTGTACCTACAGCGTGTGTGTGTGGTGTTGTGTACCTACAGCGTGTGTGTGGTGTTGTGTACCTACAGCGTGTGTGTGGTGTTGTGTACCTACAGTGTGTGTGTGTGGTGTTGTGTACCTACAGTTTGTGTGTGTGGTGTTGTGTACCTACAGCGTGTGTGTGGTGTTGTGTACCTACAGTGTGTGTGTGTGTTGTTGTGTACCTACAGCGTGTGTGTGGTGTTGTGTACCTACAGCGTGTGTGTGGTGTTGTGTACCTACAGTGTGTGTGTGTGGTGTTGTGTACCTACAGCGTGTGTGTGGTGTTGTGTACTTACAGCGTGTGTGTGGTGTTGTGTACCTACAGCGTGTGTGTGGTGTTGTGTACCTACAGTGTGTGTGTGTGGTGTGGTGTACCTACAGCGTGTGTGTGGTGTTGTGTACCTACAGTGTATGTGTGTGGTGTTGTGTACCTACAGTGTGTGTGTGGTGTTGTGTACCTACAGCGTGTGTGTGTGGTGTTGTGTACCTACAGCGTGTGTGTGGTGTTGTGTACCTACAGCAAGTGTGTGTGTGGTGTTGTGTACCTACAGCGTGTGTGTGTGTGGTGTACCTACAGCGTGCGTGTGTGTGTACCTACAGCGTGTGTGTGGTGTTGTGTACCTACAGCGTGTGTGTGTGGTGTTGTGTACCTACAGCGTGTGTGTGGTGTTGTGTACTTACAGCGTGTGTGTGGTGTTGTGTACCTACAGCGTGTGTGTGGTGTTGTGTACCTACAGTGTGTGTGTGTGGTGTGGTGTACCTACAGCGTGTGTGTGGTGTTGTGTACCTACAGTGTATGTGTGTGGTGTTGTGTACCTACAGTGTGTGTGTGGTGTTGTGTACCTACAGCGTGTGTGTGTGGTGTTGTGTACCTACAGCGTGTGTGTGGTGTTGTGTACCTACAGCAAGTGTGTGTGTGGTGTTGTGTACCTACAGCGTGTGTGTGTGTGTGGTGTACCTACAGCGTGCGTGTGTGTGTACCTACAGCGTGTGTGTGGTGTTGTGTACCTACAGCGTGTGTGTGTGGTGTTGTGTACCTACAGCGTGTGTGTGGTGTTGTGTACCTACAGCGTGTGTGTGTGTTGTGTACCTACAGCGTGTGTGTGGTGTTGTGTACCTACAGCGTGTGTGTGTGTGGTGTACCTACAGCGTGTGTGTGGTGTTGTGTACCTACAGCAAGTGTGTGTGTGTGTGTGTACCTACAGCGTGTGTGTGGTGTTGTGTACCTACAGCAAGTGTGTGTGTGTGTGTGTGTGTGTGTGTTCGGGGACTTTCTGAGCTTGTGTTGGTACATCAAAGAGAGTTTAAGGTGAAAAGGGCCCGAGAGAGGGAGGTGAGAGGGAGGAGAGAGGGAGGTGAGAGGGAGGTGAGAGGGAGATGAGAGGGAGATGAGAGGGAGATGAGAGGGAGATGAGACGGCCTTTGCTCAGAAGAGGAAATACACTAATTCCACCTCTTGCTCTCTGTGTTTTTCCTCCAAGCCTCGAACTGAAATCATTCTCTCTAATTTCCTGCCTTCGCCTTTCTCATTAGCCTCTTTTCGGCTCTTTCTTCTGTACATACATGCACACTTGAATACGTTGTTTGTGGCAAACTTGCCAGTGAGATCCCCCATAATGCATTAGGATCCTCTCTGGGGAAACAAAGACAATTTGCTTCACTGGTGCCAGTTTTGATTTGCTAAATGTTCTCTTCCATTGTCCTCTCGTCCTTGCTTGCGTTGCTAGTCCACAGCTCTCGCTGCGATGTTGTTGTGTTATTATGTCCAAATAGGACCCATGCTGCTGGAGTTGGCCCGAGTTCAGCACGAGGATAAATGACCGATAAGGCCTTATAATAAGCACACATGGTTATTATACCTGTGTGCGTTTGTATTTGCGAGTCTGTGTTGACTGTGTGCTTTTCTGTGCGTCTGCATGCGCTTGATAATGATACGCATGAATTATGCATGTGCTGTGATGCTTTTCATTCAATTTCGGCTCTTATTTCCCCCCAAACAACATTACAGAGGCGGGTCTCTGGGCATTTGGCTGTAAATAAACTCGAACTAATAGACTTCAACTCTGGGCAACACCCGTCTGCAAAGCACTCACCAGGGAGCGAGCTTAACAAACTGCCTGCAGCCACTGCTCTCAGGTCAGCTCTGTGTGTTCCTGTTGAGTGGGGGGCACTGGAGGTTAAGATGCATCTGAAACCAGCTCTCACACCAATCGTTCCACCGTTCTGGAGAAAAACAATGAACTAAGCATCAGCGTTTGAGGTGATAAGCTAACAAAAGCGAGAACAGTTCTAATATTTACACGCATGAATTAGCATCTTATATCAACAAAAGGTTTTTGTGCCGTGAGCAGAAATAGATAAATAAATGGTGTGTGGGATGATTGTGTCTTCTGGGTATCAGGGGGCATGAGCATGTCCACAGGTGTTTGTCATGGGGTCCAGCCCCGCGCTCTGCGAAGTGCTGGTGAGGAGGTGTGGTGCCAAACATGACAGCCCACATCTCCCGTCTGTGACCTTGTCCTCTCTCATCACTCAACGCTTGTGACTGCAGTGTGGCTCAGAGCTCTCTCTCTCTCTCTCTCTCTCTCTCTCTCTCTCTCTCTCTCTCTCTCTCCTCTCGCCCTCTCTCGTCCCCCCCCTCTCTGTCCGTTGTGCTCCGTTGCTCATCAAGGGCTCCAGGCGCCCCCTGTCAGTGCCCGGGGGCGCCCTGCTCTGCACTCGTGACATTGGAGGTATGAGTAGGTGGGCGTGCACATGCATGTACGAACATGCATGTGCACGGTTGTGTTTTAGGCCACGGGAGGGGAGTCAGTCACAGGATTCAGCAGGAGACAGACATCTACAGCGCTGCTTGAAGCCATTGGAACGATGTTGTCTCTTGCTATGTGAGTGTGTGTGTGTGATGTTAAGATGATATGAACATAGATCATAGCCATCCCGCCTGAAAAACACGGTTCTCAAGATACTCAGATTGTAATTAAATGTTTCAAAACAATGTAAATGAAAAGTAAAACAATGATTGAAAGCGTTGAACTGAATGCCAACATTCACATCTGGCCATGCTGGCCATGCCAGTGCTGTTGTATTGTGTTCCTTGTTCACCGTGTCAGCATGCTGACGTCTGCTCATGAGCACTGACCACAGAGCTAAGCTGAGGCTGAAGGGTCATTAGCTTTGCAGGTATTTGGTCATAAAGCTAAACGACATAAACGTTTGCTCTGATGATGGCACAATATGAAACGTTAAGGCTTCATCGGAGTTATAACAATGCTTCCTGAGGGGCAATTCATACCTGCGTCACATCTCATGGCAATCCGTCCGATAGTTGTCAAGAAAATCTACTAAAAATAGTTCAATCAGGAGAGACTTGTTTCATAATTTAACAATGATTTATGATACAAGCTTCAAATGTGAAAAGTGCAAAGTCTTTGGCGATTGGACTCCATCCTGAGACTCCATCCTGAAACCTGCAGACTAGGATACGGGGGTCTGGAAGACCGCATAGTGCGGGGCTAGACAGCCCATAGTGGAGTATGGTAGGATTTCAACAGATCCCGAAACATATGGCGGGGTCGGCCCTGAGGAGGGTCAGAGCGCAGGACTGGATAGGTGAGGGTCAAGCTAGACCGCAGACAAGGATAGGTGGGGTCCTATTTAGACCGCAGCGTAGGACAGTAATGGGTCACGTTTAGACCGCAGAGCAGAATAGGGGGGTTCAAGAGAGAACGTAGAACAGCACGGTTGGGGGTCTTACGGCCCCCACATGTTTGGGGTCTGACTGCCTCAGCACAACCAGACCGGGTGAGCTCACCCGGGAAACTAGAACGCATGTCATACTTTGACAGGTCTCGCATCACTCGGGCCGCGAAACAGAAATTATGTCATATCTGACTGCGAAATTAGAAATGTGTCAACTCTGGACGGGTCTCTTATCATACGGACCAGGAAATTAGAAACGGGGCACCTCAGACCCTCCTTTTCTTTTAGGAAAGTAAAACGGTCCCGTCGGACCAGGAAACAGACACGTTAAGCCAGGTCACGGTCACCTAGGAAACACAGTCACGATAAGCCAGGTCACGTGAGACCAGGAGATTGGGAAACAGTGTTAGACCAATCAGGTGGAGAAAACGGTCGAGTCACACCAGAGGAATAGAGCAAGATAAACGCAGAGCACAGTAATATACAGTGCTGATAGGATATCCATTTGCACAATATAAAGTGAACCATACCTTAGTGTTACTATAAGGAACATTTCAAGAAGGGTATCATGCTATCCCCTGCTATGAACCAATACCAATAATGTGACCTACCAACGATCCACCAATCGATGTAAACATGTCACCACCACCAGTTATATGCATTCCTTACCGGATTTTAAGGCGTCAATGATCTCTGATTATCGAGGACGGTGTTGAGATCGGGGCGAATGTAAGATGTGAAGGTAGAGGATGACCAACGTCCCAATTGTTGTAGGGTAGTAGCAGAGATGCCTCAGTTAGCTGCCGAAGTAGCAGCCCCTATTCTAAAAGAGTGCCCCGAGTATAGCTGGAGTAAGAATAGTCGAGTCTATCCAAGCCACCACTACTGTGCAAGCACCTCCGCATTTTGGAGTGTTTAGGCCATGAGTTACCAGCCAAGTCACCAGCCAAGTCACGATACGAGGTCTGTCCGCCATGTTGGAGTACATACAGAACCTACATGGCGGCGAGTAAACAAGGAAGTGCGGCGAAAATACCATACTTTGAATCATTGGATAGTGCATCAAAGGTTCGTTACCTGGTCAAATTGAAGGTTATTGGTAACTTGGATCCCTATACGATGAGTGCAGATGGTTTCAGTGCCGATCCTACTTATCTTCCATCGGTAAACTACGCCAACATCTACACGTATCTCGTGAACACCCCCAGTCCTTACACAAAAGACGAGCTGGAGTGCTACAAAGGGCTCGACGCTTATAATCAGTTGTCAGTGGATGGGTCCGAGACGTCAAAGCAACGGTCGTCGAGAATTCTCATCTCGTCATTGGGAGGGTAAATATATACAGATCTGGTCAGATATTTAGCAATATTCAATGTTTACTCAGTGCAAACAGACACGTGTGTTTGTTTACATTGTACATGCATGTCATTGTGTGCGTGTGTGTAGGAATTAACTTTCAACTAACCCCTAACTTCATCCCCCCCCCCCACACACACACACATATATCTCACTTTTTCATCATTATTTTCGAAAAATTCTGAATCAAACATGGATCGTTCATCGGAAAGTTCCTTTTTCAAATTCAGATTTTCCGAGAGTAGGCGCTGCATCTCAGCTTGCATTGCTGCAACCGTGGCCCCACCGAGGTCTGTCTGGTTGTCTTGGTTATTCTTATCCTCGTCCTCATCCTCTGCTGCTGGTGGGCTGTCATATGCATGATCCGACGTTAAACTCATATCATGCAAAGCTGAGGCTGCATCTCTGTGTTTCGCCTGTTGTACACGCTCGACACGTCTCTGGTACCGACTGCTGTCACGGGCCGATGAAGCTTCGGTAACCTTCTCATGTCCAAGTTTTAGAGACGGAGACCAGTCTGGATTATCGGCATCTTGGAGAGTAGAGTGTTTACCTGAAACAGTTTGTAATCAACATTGAAATACAAGTTTACCGAAGTAGTCTTATCGGATTCATTTATATTTCCTTTATTAAATACTGTTCACAAACGAATTTGTAAATAAAATCACTGACCACTTATAAAGTGATCCGCACATACTCTAGTGTACGCCAAATTCCATTCCTTTATATCTCGAGAGATGCGTGACAGCCATTTCTGGCGACGTCGCTTGGATAGCTCCTTCGTGTCATTTCCTTGATGTGTAATGACCGCTGGCAAACGAAAGAATGATTTCTTGTCTCTATCAGCTCTGCTGCCACAACCAAAGACAGCACAAAAGTTCACCACCGATAGGTTATGCGACTCAGCCGTGCATGCCAGTGGCTTTGTGTGTACTCCAACATGGCCGACAGCTAAACTGTGACGTCACACGAGACCACTCTATACCACACAATATTTTCACCAAAATATCAGTTGGCTGTTTCTCTGGTTGTGTGAAATCCAGAATTGCGTTGCTGCTCCTGAATCAGATATTTCTGCTATTCTGAACATTGGGTTCATATTATTGATCGGGGTAGTGATATCAAGTAGAATTCAGCCTAATTATTAAGTATATAAAGTAGTTAAAATGAGCTCCACCTCGAATAGTTGCAACGTTAACGTGATTAATGCATGGAGTGATATTTAGGTTAATATATTATTATTCTCCCGTGTACTTTTGGTTTTGATGCAAACACTTTGACTGGTATCAAGTATTTTTGTGCTCAAGTAAATAATATAGTATATATATTATATACGTCGGTTGTATGAATAGCCACAGAACAGTTGGAAATACACAGAACATTTTCCATCAAATCACGTTCAGGATATTATTACGAATGATTAAATAGTCGATGCAAAAGTTTCAGACAAAACTAAAACGTGTCATAAGCTGCAGCTGGTGGTGGAAAACCTTTTAATGTGACTTAAATAATAAAAGTCTGACAGTTGGAGGTTAATCTGGCTTCTTCTTTAGTTCGGCTATGTATTACCTCGAGTCTAATTCTCAGTGATCCAGGTCCGATGTAAACAGCTTATTATTGAGTGTTTCTCTGGGTTTGACTAGTAGGGGCAACACTTTATGTATTTCGGTATTACGACTACTTTGACTTAAAACTTCAGTTTAACAATCATGCAGTTTTTACGGGTCGCTAACAGTCGATCTGAACTGATTTCCTTTTGTTCTGCGGGGATGTGCTGATAAACGGACCTCTGCCTGTTTCCTGCTCCAAACGATTGTCTTTATGAATCTATTGTCTGTCGACCTCTTCCTGCATTCTGCTTTAACAGTATAGGATTGTTTGGGCAAGTAGGGTTGCAACTTACACATTGTCATTTGAGACATTGCTGAAAATAAATAGAATATAAAATAAAATATTGAAATTTTACAGGAAAAAGCAGAATTGAAATTGTATGTCGGAGGAAGGATTAACCAATTACCATGACATGATAAAATACTCCACGTTATATTTCAGTTCATGGATCATCTTTCTTATTCATTTTACACACGTCAGCTTGTTTGTGCATTGACCCGTCTGGTGAACGGATGCTTTTGTAATTGAATGGGTTTCATTTGCTCCATTTCTTCCCCAGGATGAGGAACACGTAGTGTTTCCAGCTGAAGTATAAATGATCACCTCTGCTTCTAATCAGCCGATGCACTCTCCTCCTGAACAGCTTGATAAGGAGGTATGGCCAATGAGAGTCTTTCTCTGGAGGGTGCTCTTCCTGCGATCCATTCCCTTCTCCAGGTGTCCAGGATATCCTGCCCATGATTTGTAATTCAGGAAGTGTTCTGACTCACTGTCAGCCCTGAGGGTGAGGCTATTACGGTTTCCAAGTGAAGAAGTGCTCTCACTCTGATATCCTGTCCCTCAACAATATGCATGATACCACAGTAAGCATGTTCACTGTTGGAGGAGAAGTGGAGTAGAGTGCTATTGCCCAGAGAGCCTTCCAGCTGCAGTAGGCTGTGTTGTTCTCGCGTTCTCTGCACATAGAGCTTCTCCATACAGAGGTAAACGTGTTGAGATCTATCACGAAAACAAAGCTGACAAACGCATTCCTAACGCTGATTTGGTTTTGTTTTCTGTGTCTGTTCCAACGACAGGTCGTTTACCACGTGAAGCACGAACTCAGATCTCCTTCTAATCTCCCAACACACTCAACCTCAGCTGCCCACATGCGTCTGATATTCCTCTCACGCTCCTCCGACTGACAGATTAAAGAGCCAAATGTATCCCCGTCCAACATTGATCCTATCGATCATGCCTCAGAGTACAACACAACCAATAAAGAACAACGGAGAAAGAATTCCAAAAAGCCTTTTGACTAACTTTATTTGCAGGGTAAACTATTCTGGTCCATTTGTCAGGATCAAGGTGAAAGACAACAGGAAGCTCCAGGCACGTCTATGAAGGGACTTCAGCTTCCTTTGAGCTTTCTATGGACCATAAAGCTTCTGAATCTTCTTCTGTCTGCAGTGAGTGACGGATTCTTGCACCATCAATCAAAATAATGAGTCTGTATTAAATCCAGATGCTCTTTCTGACATCCATTTATGAAAATACACATTCCCCGGCCTCTTCATCAAAGGAGCAGGGTGAGGAAACTAAAAAAGTATGAAGAAATAATATTAATGGGGACTAAAAATGAGAGGCGTGAGGGCATATAGATTATTGTCAGAGTAGAATAGAAGATCACAACTCTCCGCATCAGATGATCCACCTATGATTCCTTGATCTGCTCATCTTTTGTCTGGTCTTGTTCCTCCTGGACCTTGAATCCATTTGGCTAATAGACTGAAGGCGCTGCTTTACCCTGACTTTCATGTTGTGCTTATAACAGAGCTAACGGCTAATGCTAACTGAGGATGATGTGTTCATGATCTATTCAGTAAAGTGAACGTTGGGTGAAGATTAGAGATGTTCCGGCATCATTTTTTACAGATTTTGACAAATGAACATGTGAATCGGCCGATTCTGAGTCCGATGCATTATCGGTGCGTGAACAACAGCACGGCCTCGACCTGCTGGGGGGCGGGATGCCGTGACCGGAGGCCCTCTGTAGCTCTGGCTCACGTGGATAAAGCAGCACTACTCATCTGTTTTTACTCCTCGTGTGGACGCTGATCGCAGACAGAGGTGTGTGAGCAGCGTCCACACTCTTCTCGTCCTCCTGCGTGTGCGAGTGTGCAGCAGCGTTGTGGGGCTGCTGTCTTGGGGCATAATGCTTCCACTCAGCCCATCGCGGGTTACGCTCCGACATGAACGATGGCAACGCCGGCTCCGGCTTGGCTCATCTCCATGACGGGACTCAGGAAGGACTCAGCCAGAGTTCTTGGCTGAGATGGATGGCATCGCGTCTTTTAGTTTCAGGCTGCTTAGAGCTAGTGTTAGGAACTCAGACAGGTCATGATTCCCTCTTCAATATCTATTATATGGGCCATTCTAGCCAATTGGTCCAAAGTCAGGTTGGAAATATTTTTAAATTGTGTATGTTTTATTCCCAAAACTTTGTCCGTATATATATTGTATCATATCTAAAGTACACATATCGAGTAAAAGAACCGTCAATTTCTATATTATATTTTCAGACTGTGTTGGAATGTTCTTCCTCTCCCAAAACTTGTCACTACCGAAACATAGTAATACAGTAAAAAGGCATTATTATTAACCTGTTACGATTGTGTTTCCTTCCCTTCTCTGAAGAGTATTTTTACAAACATTTCTTGAAGGTTTTCACGATTAAATCAATAAAAATGTCATTTTTACCAAATGTCTAAGTTAAATTTATCCAATCCATCAAAATCTAAATGCAATATTTCGTTGTATAATGCATAATACTGATCATATTGATTCCAGAGTTGATGATTGATAAACTTGAACATACATTAAACCAATCAGTATCATAACGTTTCAGTTGATAACTCAATATACTTTATTTTTTACAAAACATCCAGTGTTTCGGTTGTATTTTGTTTGCAAGGTTGTATCATATTTCCTCGACCTTATTGCTTCATCTTAACTCATAACATGCCTTAGGTTGGGAATATTACAAACACAAATGTTTTGTGGTCAATAGAATAATTGTATTTTTGAAGACATAACAATTGTTCATCCAGAACCATTTAAAGTACAAACATTACGTATCAATGGAAAATTAGCCAAGTGGGTTCAGTAAGAGAGAACAAGAAGTTAAGCCTTTAAAGATTGGTTGATGAGTAAATGAGAGTGGAAACTGAAGTCTCATGTTGTCAAACTAAATGTTCTCTTAGTTTAATTTTTCACGAACCCTGCCCTCCTTATTCTGTACCCATGATAAAGAATGCCTGATAATCTAGCGATGCTGCTTTTCGGTCATTTTTTAGGGAAAAACAACGTCTCCATACTAAACATGGACAAATGTAATTTACCGGTAATTATTTTTTGCTAAAACAAAAACTGGGCCCCAAATCCGTGGTTCCCGTTGGGTCCTTTGTCCCACTGATGAGCAGGGACTTCGTGACGGACGAACACAGCCAGCATTTTGTGAATCAAGTATGAATGCATGCAAGTATGAATGCATGTGCAAGCTCCAGTCACAGGTGCACACAGGTGGGGCCAAGTCATTTTTTATTCCATTTCTGTGACCGCAGGCAGTCTGGAAACGAGTTTGGAGCATTGCGAGTATATTGCTCTTGTCTAGGGTCTGCATATTCCCAAGGTGCAAATATCCAGCTACCCGAACAGGCTGCCATTAGAAGACAACGTTGAAGATATTGTAATGGCCATCACCATGTGGTCTGTTCGTAATGATGCACATTCAATTATTTAAAAAGACAATCGGGTATGCACAGGCTCAACTGTGCAATCATAGAACAGTAAAGTCTTTATTGGCTATTAAGATGTATTGTTTTTATTAACTAAAGTAATTAAAAAACGACTTTCGGGGTGTTCACGTAAATGTTCTTTTACTAGAACATTATCATGACTTTCTGTGAATGCAGCACCCGTGGAATGTTGCACTGCATGGATTAGCGTAGAGACTTCTTCTAACTCATAGCTCTTTTACTCTTACTTGGTTTAAATCAATGCATTTCCTGACAGAACATTACGGTTAAATCAGACGGAAACCTCAGGTCCTAAAAAGTGAAAGTGCCTTCAACTTATATTCTCTCCTGGCAACCGGGGAGCGACTCCTCTGGTCTTTGAGAAAAGAACCCTCCTCCTCAGTAAACATTGTAAACATGAGTTGATGGTCTCAGTTGTTGGTCTCAAGTCACATTCAATACAGAATAATGCCTGTTGTGTAAACGATGGTCCCATTTAGAGTCAGACGACGATAAAGCAGGGTGCGCTTTAGGGCGGGACTACTTTGTTATTGACAGCTCACTACCGTTTCCAGAGCCGCATACATCGTCTTTACGTCACTCCGCAGTCCAAATCTGGTCACTTCTGTTCACTGGCTGCGAAAAACAAGATGGCGACGGCCAAAATCCAAGATGGCGACGGGAAAAATGCCAAACTCAAGTTTTCAAAACATGCCCAAGTAATAGGTAAATAAAATATCTCCTCTGAAGGCTCATGAATAAAGCTTTGTGCAGTTAAGTAGAAAAGCAGTGGAGCGGACATTCCTATTCAACGCAGCGGGATAGTCAGAGCCGCTGGAAGGTTATCCGACACACTAAACACAGAACATTCAGTGCTTCCCGTACCACTTCTTATTTTCATGTTTTTGAAATAGTCAGCGGACTTCACTCTCCTCCTCTATTGGGGCATTGCTGCCTTCTACAGCACGTCACATGTTATAGACTTTGGGTGTGTGGGATTGCATTTACAGAAGGGATGTTTTAAAGTTTAAACGTTTCCTTGAACAGTCGAGGCAACTTGACATGCAGGCTTAGTCACTATAACCTCTGATTAGTTGTTCCCTGGCGAACTAATAATGGGTACGTTTAGCCACAAAAGTGATGAGGACTTTAAGACGGAACATGTGAATGAAATGTCTCATGCAGAATCCAGTAGTTATTTTGTGAATCACTGAAGTTTGTTCTCTTGCCATCTACGGACCACACGCTGTACTTGCATGATCGCCCTTTCTGTCTGCAGGCTGAAGAGCGGAGATACGGACAATAAGTGGGTCTTTTCATTAAAACATTGATCAAATGTGCAGCCGGCGGTAGAAAACTCCAGTGGACCTTTCTGAGCGTTAAACCTGCCACATATGTGAACTAGAGTGGCACTGCGAGGGCTTAAGGAGTTTCCATTAGTGAGCAATGATTTGTGTATCCATCCCAGTCACGATGTAATGGGTACGTAACACACCTTTGCAACAAGTATCATGGAATTCAGGCCAGTAGTTCTTCTATAATCCTGTTTACACACAAACAACCAAAGCAAAGCAAAAACACAACATCCTTACCGGAGGCAATCAACTAAATGCATAAATGTTTTCTGATGATCTTTCACTTTTAACTGCAACATCCACTGGCACCAGTCGACCAGCAGCTCCATCTCCTCATGAAGGTGAAGCAGACGCATTCAGAACCACGACCAGAAGCGCTTATTGCCAAGTACGTTACACATACAAGAGATTTGACTTGGTGACTGGTGCAGTAATTAAGACACATTAGAAAAATATAAAAAATTGCAATAAAATATGGTCACAATTTATTGGCAGCCAGCCCTCATGAATCAACCTTCCTATTTGTCCTCGGTGTGTACAGCCAGAGGCAGAGACGAGCAGCCAGGTGTCCAGAGCCAGTACCCAACACACAGACAATCAAGACAATTACACCAAAACATTGCCAAGTAGTTTGGTTGCCTAAACTTAACCAAATTGTGACTGAAAACTTAAATTCACAATATTAAAAATTCAGAAAATAAGTCAACTAAGTGTAACAATAAGGTTCCTGCGAGACTCGATTTCTGGTTTTCTAGGTCTAAGGACTGAGTTTGAACCATCCATCCACCACAACATACTAGTAACATACTAAGTAACATGTATGTACTACTATTACTAGTGTTGCTGCTAAATAGCCGACTCGCTGCCGTGTGACTAATCTCACTCTGGTGCAAGTAGAACCTCACGAGCCTGTTTCATACACGTGTTTGAAAGGCGTGATGGGAGGGTTAGGGTTAGGGTCTTTCCTCAGACGGCTGAGAAGGTCCTGGTTCAGCAGTAATGCTCTCAATCACCACATCCTGTCTGTGTGAGTTTATACTGTGTCGCTAATATAGTTTGTGTTCTAAACGCTCTCGTGTTTCTCTTGAAGGTTAGTGTTTCAACTTCTATTTCCAGATTTGACAAGTGACACTTATTTCCATCTCCCTACCTTCTGTCGCCCTCTTCTCACCTCTCGTAGCTTACACCCCATGTCATCACCTCCACCGCTCACGCCCAGATGTCTCATCTCCATCTCTCACTTTCTTGTGCGCAACACGTCAGAACTCACCCTGCATCTCCACAGTGACAGCTCCACCCCTGCACCACCAGGGTGTGGATGAATCAGCCTCTACAGCACCCTGCCATTGGCATCAGTAATAGATCTTCACTACCGTAACCACTCCATCTGGTGCAGGGAGTCAGATGTGAGGACTCTCACTGCATGGGTCAGATATCTGAGGCTGCACTGGGTCAGCTTGATAAGGTAGACGTGGCCACTTTATGCAAGGAGGCTTCAGATGTGCTGCTACTTCCATCTTGCTGTGGAGGTGCATGCAGGTTCAGCATCAGCTGAATCTTTGCGTTTTCATAACTGATTCAGATGAGACTGTGTGATTGGACGGAGTTGTAGCTGGTGGTGATGCATATTAAAAAAGCATTGTAGTCATTGCTTGTCGCAGTTTTAATGATTAATAATTAGTTCATATAAAATGATCTTTCAATGAATAACTCCGTTATGAATCATAAATCCATCAATGGCTGTATTAAGTTGATGAAGAGTGATGCTCAGCTTCAGCTATAAGACACACTTAGTGTAAGCAACATCACTGAACATTAGATGATGTAACAACATGGAAAACTGAAACATTTCATATGAATAAACTAATCTGAATCTCAGGGTTGCGGGAGTTCTTGTCGTGCGATACAGTCAATATTTCTGGATGTGTGTGTGTTGTAATCCGAGTATCTCTGTGCTCTAACCGCGCATACACGTGAAATGCTACTTTAGAAGTTTGTCCTTCATTCTTGCAGTTCAAGATAGTTGCTGGAGTCCATGTTGTGTTTTACGTTTGGAGGCGAACAAGGTTATGAAAAGTAATGTTATTTCCCAAAGCGCACGCATAGCCTATAGCTCGCACACAAACATCCAGCATATTCACCCTCTCCAGCCTCCCAGCCTCATCTCTGAAGATGAAATATATTGAGTCGGTGCTACAGACAGTCCCACTTGATAAGCGCCTCAGCCATGCAGAAAAACATCTTCCACATTCTCATACTGTAGACACAATGCCATTTACATCATCCATCGCCTCCAGATAATGTGTGGATGTGTCTCTGTGTGAGTGTGTGTGTTGGAGAGACCTCTTCTCTTTCTGTTTGACTCTTATGGCTTCAACGTTTCTTTGTTTTTGGAAGAAAAAACCCCATAATAATGTACATTACTGAGAATATCACACCAGTTTAAGCATCACCAGAACCCATGTTTGCTATAGCAAAGTTATTTGAAGAACTATTTGCATTGTTCCTTATTTTCACCTGAAGCATTTCGTTATGATTCCTTATTAATCAGTCAGTACAAAGACTGTACAGCAGCTCAACATGCAGCTGGATGTTTATTTGTTCCTCACTCTCAGTATCTCATATCGCTGTGTTGAAACAATGTGTGTCTGGCCCTGACATCGGTTCAACAGCAGCAGCATCAGCCTGCTGCAGCTGGGCCTGCACCTCTGCACCACACGCACAAAAGCAGCTCGCAGCGATGTCCTTCACTGCTGTCAGAGGGCCTCCCGGCACTCCACCCTGCCATGACTGAGAGGGTGATGGAAACTTTCACACATGTCAGCGAGCTAAATTTAGTACCAGAGAAAAAAGAAGGTCTTTGGGGTTGACCTCCGCTCCTGAAGCAGGCAGGTGCGAGAACTCCTCTCAGGCAGATCACACGTCTGCCCGCCAGGCGCCACGGTGAGAAAATGGCTGACAGTCGAGGATGACTGCTGCGATGTGCGAGGCAAGACTGAGAATGTGAATTTAAGAGGTGGTGTAGTCTGACAGGGCAAGTTGTTCACTGTCTGTGCGATCAGAGCGGAGGGTCCGTGGGTTTTAGTTTTCTCTGTCTATCTCCGGCAGTCTCTCTCTTCTGATATGTGCTTCTCTCTCTCTTCCTTTCTCTGTCGCACAGAAGATGGAGGGTGTGCAGTTTACGTAACAACCATTTGGATAGGGCACATTGGGAACAAAAGAAATGACGAGCATCAGATAGTGATTATCTTTGCAGCTGCTCTTTGATGGGTTAAAGTTAATACACAATGCAAAGCTCTCGTCTGCCCGACCGCCGATGGCCCCTTTATCCATTATAGGCTCGGCCCAATATGTATTTCTCAACCGAAGGTTGATCGAAGGCGCGATGGGGGCCGAGGCACCTTGAAATAAATGAAACTTTGACCCACATCTCCAACCATCCCACTAAATTAGAAATCCATACTTCATTTCTCGGGCAGAACTTGTTTCTGCGAGGCGGACGGCTGATGTGGGGCGCCGTGATAGGCACTCAGTCAGTGTTCGGGGGCTCGTGCTCTTTGTGCCGCGGTGCTAACTGGTGGAAAGCACGGGATGATGGAAGGAGGGATGAGAACGCTGACCTTTAGATAATCATCTCACGGACGGGTTACGGAAGCACAGGATTCTGGGGGAAGAAGAATGAAGTTTGACTTTCTTGTTTAAGGGGATTAGAGTTCAAACCAAAGCGGCCAAAGGTAAAGACCCACCAGTTCAGTCTGCTCTGTGACGGAAAGAAATAATCCGTCTTTGTTAGTTGCATTCAGTGGTTGAAGATTGATGAAGGTTGATTTGATGCCATTTCAGGGGACCTTCCACCATCTGGAAGAATCTGCAGTCAAAGCATGCGCCAGCATTATGAGCCAGTAGATATGATGGCTGTGCAAAGGATCACACAATGTCTGGTACATTTCCATCAAGCTTTACAATGTGGGGATTGTGGCACATTCATTATAAAACAACGGTTAATACTCATCGCGTGAGGCATCTCATGGCATATAATATAGCATAGAATATTATCCAGACTTAGGATAACAAACCCAATTTAAAAACAACCCCAAACTCCAACTTAGAATGTTTATTTTCCATTTTTTATCAACACTTCATTTCACATTTGAACTATTATTTTCCAGCCAATGAGCGTAAACACATAACAGACTGTAGGCACATGTTGACCCATGTGTCATATGTCAGCTCGTATTCCGCTTCACTGGCGTGACTGCTGTTGAATTAACCATCACTTAATGAGGCAAGTTGACTCAAATGTGTTTGGTTTGTGTTTGCAGCTGTGACCTGTTAGCAGGTTCAGGTCGAGGGTCACACTCACTGATGAAAGCATCTTCTGCTGCACTAATGAACGGATGAGCTCACAGTCTTATAGTTTAGAGTGTGATACATAACGGTACTGTACATCCACACTGAACTGAGCGGCCCGTTGATTCCTGCTGATGCTGACGGTGAGGATGCTGCTGCACTGAGGGGCTCCTCTGCACACTGAGGGGCTCCTCACTAAACTCACTAACTCCTCACTACTACTACTACTCCTCACCACTAATACTACTACTACTCCTCACCACTAATACTACTACTCCTCACTACTACTACTACTACTCCTCACTACTACTACTACTACTCACTACTACTACTACTACTCCTCACTACTACTACTACTCCTCCTCACTACTACTACTACTACTCCTCACTACGACTACTCCTCACTACTACTACTACTACTCCTCACTACTACTACTACTCTTCCTCACTACTACGACTACTCCTCCTCACTACTACTACTACTACTCCTCACTACGACTACTCCTCACTACTACTACTACTACTCCTCACCACTACAACTACTCCTCCTCACTACTACTACTACTCCTCACTACTACTACTACTACTCCTCACTACTACGACTACTCCTCACTACTACTACTACTCCTCACTACTACTACTACTCCTCACTACTACTACGACTACTCCTCACTACTACTACTACTACTCCTCACCACTACTACTACTACTCCTCACTACTACTACTACTCCTCACTACTACTACGACTACTCCTCACTACTACTACTACTACTCCTCACCACTACTACTACTACTCCTCACTACTACTACTACTCCTCACTACTACTACTACTCCTCACTACTACTACTACTCCTCACTACTACTACTACTCCTCACTACTACGACTACTCCTCACTACTACTACTACTACTCCTCACCACTACTACTACTACTCCTCACTACTACTACTACTCCTCACTACTACTACTACTCCTCACTACTACTACTACTCCTCACTACTACTACTACTCCTCACTACTACTACTACTCCTCACTACTACTACTACTCCTCACTACTACTAATACTCCTCACTACTACTACTAGTCCTCACTAACCCTCCTCTGCATTCCAGCTCATTTGTAGGAAGCGTTTCTGTCAGACACTCTGCTGCCTTCATTAACTGGACTTAATGAAGTGATCACATTTTAAATGCACATGGAACATTCTGTCTTCTTACACAAAAATGAATATATGTTGCAACAATCTACAAACATGTCAATTAAATATTGTGGGTTTTGTGTTATTAATAATGTCTTTGTTGCAGTTATTTGTTTCATAAAAAGATTTCCCCATAACTTCCATTCGTCGCATGTTTTCCGTTCCCCTTTGTCCTAAACACTGTTTAGATCGAACACATTTGAGATCTTTTCAGTCAAACAGTAATCACTGTCATCTTGTTTTTGATATGGAAGAAATGAGAAATAATCATACTTTTCACGAGTCCCATTCCAATATGAAGCCGTGTCTCTGCTCCAGACTTTGCGCTGGAGGAAGAGGTCAGGGCGACTGGCCGACTGTGAACACCCAGCGGGATGTCGAGCATCATTTGCCACTGGAGCGGAGTGTGCAGGAGCGTGTCAGCCTGATTCAGGTTTCCTCTGTTGGAACTGGCTGGCGAATGCACAGGGATTACCGTCACACACACACACACACACACACACACACACACATTAGCGTCTGCCTCTGTTGCTGTACCTCAGAAGCCGTTGCCTTCATGCCTCCTGTGAGGTCACTGTGGTGGTTCCCTTGTAGTGTGTTAGGCTCAACCTAAACATGGCAAACTGTCGTATGGAATCTATTTACACATAAGAAGCTACACACACATTTCCATATTTAATCACAGACACTGTAGGTAAATAATGCAACACTGCTTTCATACAGTGATGAATGACACGACAGCACCTCCATTATTACTTCGTAATCAACCCCTTTAGGTGTGTGTGTGTGTGTGTGTGTGTGTGTGTGTGTGTGTGTGTGTGTGTGTGTGAGAGACAGTGAGGCTACCTTGAGGTGGTAATCACGGCAGGCATTATTTCATAAATTTCATTAGTGAGGTGAAAATAATTTCCTTGGCACCGAGTATTGTAATTCAGCTATTGTTGTTAATCCACATTGAATATGTTATAAATGATTACAGGGTGGTGTGGGAGAGGGGCGGGGCAGAGCATCTCCCCGTCTCCTCAGATTTATCTCCTGTTTTGTGTTTTCTTGCTTTGGAGGCGAGCGTGTTGTCTCCTCTTGTCTGCTGCATATTGTGTCTCTCGCTTTATCTCCTCCCGATCACACATGAACACTCGCCACTTTCATCTTCCGCTAGCTTTGTAAACAGTGATCATAGCAAATAGTTCAATAATGTTGATATTGTTGCTTTGAGAATGGGACCAGAGTGTAAATTCATGCATACGCGATCGCTGTTTGATGTGGCTTTCGGGTTTTTCGACTATTGTGGATCACAGACGTGGATGCTTGACACATTGTTCCAACCTCCACATAAATGAATCATTGAATGAAGGAAAAGGAATCATTTCATCTTTAAGGAGTATAAATATGAACAGTGACTCATTCATCCGTCCGACTGGATGAGAACAGTGAGTGGCCGTTTAAAGGAAACAGTGTAATTGCAGTATTTTCAAAGGAAAGGATTCATATTCTTTAAAGAGATACATATGCGTATATATATATATATATATATATATATATATAAGTATATATATATATATATATATATATATATATATATATATATATAAATATATATATATATACTTATGTTTATATATATATATATATACACATAAGTATATATATATATATATATATATATATATATATATATATATATATATATATATATATATATATACTTATGTGTATATATATATATATATATATATATATATACTTATGTGTATATATATATATATATAAACATAAGTATATATATATATATTTATATATATATATATATATATATTTATATATATACTTATGTGTATATATATATATATATATATACACATAGAACCCCTTGTCTGTTGAAATTGCTCAGATTTTCCAAAGTTCTCTCTGAACTCAGAGGTTCAGCTGAGGTAGCACACTTCATCTTCCCCTCACAGGGGGGGGGGGGGGGGAACCTGAGAAGAGCACATCAGACTTGTGGCAGGATATGTGTGAAGGCCTGTAGGGGCAAGTTCAACTCCAGACACACTGCGGCAGAGTACACACAGAATACCTGTGGTGCACCTGCAGTCTGCTGCCGGCCAACTTTGCACTCCTAGAAACTGATGCAGCAAACCAAGTCTTTCTCTCCCGTTCCAGTTTCTGATAGCGAAGCCAGTGGTGTCTGTCAACATCAGGTCTATACTCGGTCATAACACTCCATAATACGTTATAAAGACCTTCATGGTTCCCCAGTGATGAATGCAAAGGTCTTCCTCCGGTGGAATATCTTGATGAATTGTTGTACAAATGTTCACGGCTCTATAGAAGGTATCCCAGTGACTCTGGTGACCCCTGACCTCTCCTCTAGAGCCATGATGAGCTTCACATATTGTATTTTTAAATGAAAATGCCTCAACAACTTCTGGCTGGATTGCTATGAAATTTGGTTGACACGTTCCCCTGAGGATGAGGAGTAATACCTTTGTTATTGAGTCTCGTTTCCCCGTCCTGACCCGAGAGAAGAACCAGCGTCATGTTCTCTGAATACAACTTACAGAACAACGCAGCCACAGGATGACTGGTGCTGTGCACACACATTCACCATACAAACGTCTGTCAGGATGAAACGCCAGCAGATGAATGAAACTGTGTTCGATGTGAGTCGGTCTCATCTGGCTAATAAGACCAGACATCGGGCTCACGGATCAGGTTGTGTATTCCTGCTAATAATCGACAGTGCAGGTCTGCAGGAACAAGTTCAATTCAATCTGATGTACAGCAGAAAACATGTCCGTGGGCGTAATTAGGAAACAGCACTTGAATCAATCCAGTTTGGCGACCAGAAATTATAATCATCGTCGCAGCGCAGGCCCGGTGAGTACTGCGGCGCGTGTGTGTGGTGACATCCATTGCTAATAAACAGCACTCCCTTATTTCCTTCTCTATTAATCATCTGCCTCAAAGTTCTGCTTTTTATTTCACAATCTTTTAAAAAAGGGATTAATCCGCTCTTACACTGCCATCACAGGAGACACTCCACCTCATTGAGGTCCCCATGGGGACTCAACTCCTCCAGCAGGGTTCAATCAGTGCTTTCTTTCTCCGTTTGATTTACATTAAAGGGGGTGAGCGGGGGGGGGGGGGGGGGAGCTTACATCAGCAGCTAAGCAGGTCTTTGAATGCAGAACTGTTATTTCAACACACACCAAATCATTCATATACTTCTCGGTCTCTGCCAAACAAATGTTCTGACACCAAATGACTTGGGCTTGTTTCCGAGACACGCATCAAGGGTACCCCAAGGTAAAGTGAGAGCATTTAAACAATCTATAGTTAGACGGTTTGTTTAGTCACTCCCAGACTGAGTTAAACAACGTTTGAGGGAAACCCAGGTATTCAAGCCACATCTTCCCATTGGTTGAGTAGTTATTCTCATGACTCCTCACCTATTTTTGTAACCCGAAGTGCCAGAACGGAACGTAGTGAACGGTTCCGCGCTAATTACACTTTGTTTTTGCTGTAGGGTGAGGGTTCTACCTGTGCATGGTAAATACACTGTGGTTAGAGGAGATCATTATTATGCTTCATAAACTATGAGGTCTTGTCAGGTTAGGCAACTAAACCATGTTATTGTTTGGGAAACGTGGTTACAGGTACAGCAAAATAAATGACTTGGGATGTGAACTCTGCCATGTCTGTGCACCGCACGATGTTCTACCTGCTGCACAAAGGACACACTACCTCCTGCGTTGGCACCGGACTTACATGCTGTGATGCAGAATCCTCCACTGAGTGGGATGTCCTCATCCTATCAAAGCACACATCGTGAATCAGTAATAAATTGCCTCATGTGATTGTTGAGTTACCACAGTTATCATTTTCGGCACCATCGTAGATTCAAAATAAATTTGAGAAAATCCTAAAAAATAGAAAAGCTTCTTTTCTCCGCACACTCACAAAGTAGAAATTATAAAACAAAAAAATGAGAGAAAGAAACCAGGGGTCTTGCCAAGTCTGGCAGGCAGGGAAAGGAAGCTAATTATCCCACGGTGCTTGAAGCTGAAGTGCTGATTGACAATCACAGCACTGCTCTCAGGGCGTCTATCGCTATTAGGCTGAGAGACCAGCGTTTGCCAAAAGCACTGATCACTGTGGTCATGTGAGCCAAACCAGGATCAACCACGAGCCTACAGCGCTGTGACAAGCAGCAGGACTGAGCTCTGCAGCATTCATCTGCCTCGTCAGCATCAGTGGTGTAGGTCTAGAGGAGAGAGGGTCCATTCGAGTCCAGTATCATTAACCAGGAGCAGCAGATGTAGATGTTGATAGAAAAACGCATCCACTGTCGGTCCGTACATGTTAGCAAGTCCATCTGAACATGTTTCTGTGTTGAACAAACTCCGGAAGTGGTGGTCGAGGGATTGTCTCTTATAGTCTGTCTCAGCCACATACACAGTCCTGTGGCCCCATCCACATATTATATCGGGGGGGGGGGCGACGACAAGTCCTGGCCATGAGTCAGGATGAATGACATCTGAATACAAAGGAGGGAACAGAACAGGAGAATGAATATTAATGTGTGCATGTGCATTGAGTGTGTTCCTGCCAAACAAACCATATTTATTGTGTCAGTCAAAGGTTCCATCGGGTTCATTTCTGTCTTAGCGTGAGAGCCGCACAGCATGTTGAGAGAAACTCATCAGTCTTGGACCTTTCACCCAAGTGAGTGTAATTGAACTGCTCAGGCATTTCAATCCCCCCCCCCCCACTGACATCACACTGACACACATGGACTCTGGAAAATACTGAAATTTGAATCATGCATCCAATCTTGCACACTAACGACTGATTTATGGATGTGTGTGTGTGTGTGTGTGTGTGTGTGTGTGTGTGTGTGGGGGGGGGGGGGGGGGGGGGTAATACCTAAGAGATCCCCATCTGGATGCCTGTTCTTTTAAATGAACGGCTTTATGAGCACAACAAAGCCATTACAATGCTCGCACCTATGTCACCCTCTGGCAATGTAATCACTTTGTGCATTGATATTGCATTTATTTTTTTATATTTCACTGTCTGTTGGTCTGTGCTTGCTTCGCTGTATGTATTCCATTTTCATTCTCACTCTAAATGGCATTTCTTCCCTAGAAATGAGATGTCAGCACGGCTGTCCCTTATTAATTACCCAGAAGTGAGGACTCCAGTTCCGACCTCTCCTGTCTTTCTCTTATTCTCTACTTCTCCTCTCTAGCCCTGTCACTTCATCCCCTTTAGCGCCGTTCTCACCCCTACCCTCCCTCTCATTCTCACCTCCTTTCCTGCCTCACCTATCGCTCGCATTAAATCAAATGGAACACATTAAAAATGGCACTCGCAGCAGACAATGGCTTTTATGATTGCCTGCCGTGTTCGGCCTGGTTGTGCTGCACAGCCCCATGAAATGCCATTTGTATCACCTCATTTCATAGGTTCTCTCTCCAGACGCACAACAGAGAAGAGGGGGGGGGGTATGAATACAATCGAATGACGTAGCTGAAGAAAAACATCTGCAAGAGCGAGAAAACGAGACTGAGGGGGAAGAAAAGACGGGAGAAATGGATGAATAGGAAGCGTGAGAGGGGTGGAACAGGGAGTAATGGTGTGAGTGTGAAGAAAGGCCAAGAGAAGGAAGAGGGTGAGAAAATGATATTGGTAAGGGAGAGATAGACGGTGAGAGAGAGAGAGAGAGAGAGAGAGAGCTCTACAATGACTGAGATTGCCCTAGAAAGCACCGACTATTCAAATAAGAACAAGCTGCCAAGACAACTGGAAGGATTTAGAGCAATAAGAAATATATAGCGACCGAGGGAGAGAGAGGCACCTCTCTCGCTCTCCCTCCTCCCTCTCCATTAGTACAGTGAGCATATTGAGCTTATTAAATTCTAATTGTCTGTAATGGCCGCCCAGGCTCTCTGAGGCACTATGTGACAGGGTGAGAGTGAGCGGAGGTATTTGTTTTGCTAATTGGAAACTGTTCCGCTCCCTTAAGTGTTCTGCTGTTTGCCGCTGCTGATACAAAGCTGGAGAAAGGACGGATAGATGGATGGATGGATGGATGGATGGATGGGGGCCGTGGAGAGGGAGCCCGGGTGGGAGGGCAGCGTGTAAGAGGAGCACCTTGGGTGTATTTACCAGTGAGGAGGAATATGAAAAATCAATGAGGACATAATGAGCTTCATTTAGAAAGTTGTCAGACAGCAGCAGAGGGCTGTTCAGCTGGATTCACTGTGTGAAAGAGAAGCTCTTTACACAGCGCACGTACAGCAGGCCTTACTGAGGGTTCAGGGAACGCACCACGTACAGCAGGCCTTACTGAGGGTTTAGGGAACGCACCACGTACAGTAGGTCTTACTGAGTTTTTAGGGAACGCACCACGTACAGTAGGCCTTACTGAGGGTTTAGGGAACGCACCACGTACAGCAGGCCTTACTGAGGGTTTAGGGAACGCACCACGTACAGCAGGCCTTACTGAGGGTTCAGGGAACGCACCACGTACAGCAGGCCTTACTGAGGGTTTAGGGAACGCACCACGTACAGCAGGCCTTACTGAGGGTTTAGGGAACGCACCACGTACAGTAGGTCTTACTGAGGGTTTAGGGAACGCACCACGTACAGTAGGCCTTACTGAGGGTTTAGGGAACGCACCACGTACAGTAGGCCTTACTGAGGGTTTAGGGAACGTACCACATACAGTAGGCCTTACTGAGGGTTCAGGGAACGCACCACGTACAGCAGGCCTTACTGAGGGTTCAGGGAACGCACCACGTACAGCAGGCCTTACTGAGGGTTTAGGGAACGCACCACGTACAGCAGGCCTTACTGAGGGTTCAGGGAACGCACCACGTACAGTAGGTCTTACTGAGGGTTTAGGGAACGTACCACATACAGTAGGCCTTACTGAGGGTTCAGGGAACGTACCACATACAGTAGGCCTTACTGAGGGTTTAGGGAACGTACCACATACAGTAGGCCTTACTGAGGGTTCAGGGAACGCACCACGTACAGCAGGCCTTACTGAGGGTTCAGGGAACGCACCACGTACAGTAGGTCTTACTGAGGGTTTAGGGAACGTACCACGTACAGCAGGCCTTACTGAGGGTTTAGGGAACGCACCACGTACAGTAGGCCTTACTGAGGGTTTAGGGAACGTACCACATACAGTAGGCCTTACTGAGGGTTCAGGGAACGTACCACATACAGTAGGCCTTACTGAGGGTTTAGGGAACGTACCACGTACAGCAGGCCTTACTGAGGGTTTAGGGAACGCACCACGTACAGCAGGCCTTACTGAGGGTTCAGGGAACGCACCACGTACAGTAGGCCTTACTGAGGGTTTAGGGAACGTACCACGTACAGTAGGCCTTACTGAGGGTTCAGGGAACACACCACGTACAGTAGGTCTTACTGAGGGTTTAGGGAACGTACCACATACAGTAGGCCTTACTGAGGGTTCAGGGAACGTACCACATACAGTAGGCCTTACTGAGGGTTTAGGGAACGTACCACGTACAGCAGGCCTTACTGAGGGTTTAGGGAACGCACCACGTACAGCAGGCCTTACTGAGGGTTCAGGGAACGCACCACGTACAGTAGGCCTTACTGAGGGTTTAGGGAACGTACCACGTACAGTAGGCCTTACTGAGGGTTCAGGGAACGCACCACGTACAGCAGGCCTTACTGAGGGTTTAGGGAACGTACCACGTACAGTAGGCCTTACTGAGGGTTCAGGGAACGCACCACGTACAGTAGGCCTTACTGAGGGTTCAGGGAACGCAAAACATGTAACATATAACATGTAACATATAACATGTAACATATAACAAAACAAGACTTATTATTTATGTACGAATATCACGTGGCTGGATCTATGTTCTTCGTATTGGTCTGTATATCAAGGTTTGTTTATCCCCCCCCCCCAATACCTCTCGCGTCCTTGGAGCGTCCTGACACGCAGCATGCATCAGAAGGCATTTAGAGTTCTTTGCTTGTTCTATCTCCGCTCCACCCTTTCCCTTCCTCCCTACGGCAACACAAGCATGGACAGACCAGAAGGTGCCAAGAGGTGCAAAAAGCCTCTACCGTGTTTCCATATGGCCCGCTGACGCTGAGCTACACACACACACACACACACACACACACACAGACACACACACACAGACACACACACACACACACACACACACATACACACGCACACGCACGCACGCACATGCACGCACGCACACACACGCATACACACACACACACACGCACACGCACGCACGCACATGCACGCACGCACACACACACACACACACACATACCTACGCACACGCACACTGTATTCGAGGTCAGGAAGCTGTCGGCACACATACCTCATGAACGCGATGTGATACGCTATGCAAAGTAAAACATGCATACAATGTACATTTTCAGGATTTCGCTGATATTTCTCGCGTTATGCTTATTCCCTTTCTTGCAAAGAGGCAGATGTTGACTTTCCTTTCAGTATGAAGTGGAACTATAAGTTCATGTATTTAAGTTACTGCTGTTGTTGTAGTTCAGGTATAATTTTGAGGTACTTTTCGTTGTTCTTCTCTGTTGATGTCAGAGGGAAGGTTACTTTGTACTTCATGTGTTCTGCAGGATGTCGTGGGGCTGTGGTGGGGATCACACTCTCGATCCCAAAGCGCTTCAGGACATTTTGTTCATTTTAAAGTTAAACGCATCACCCGGTGCTCTCTGAGAGCTACGAGGAACGCTGTGTTCTTCTAAACATTCAGCTATTTGAGTATTTTCATTTTCTGTGACTTTATCCTTCTTAAGTAAAAGCAGAGAATGATCATGAGCAACATGTGGGAGAGAATCAGAAGTAGAAGTGCTGATGATGCAGATGTGTTCATCATTTCATTGTTGCAGCTTGAAAAGATGTACTGATATATTTGTTGATTTCTATGAACGTGTATTCTTGTATTAAGGGCAGTTCTGAACGCAGGACTTTTACTATTTGGAGTACTTCTTCCGCCACTTCTAAAAGTATTTGACTTGTATTGTTTTTGATGTCTTCAGGAAGACTTGCTGATGAAATATAATGTGTTTATTCGTAAAGGTGCTGGTCGTCTGATTGTGTTACCTTCAAGCAGAGTTTCAAGTTGTTTATTCTATGCTAAGCTAACTGGCTGCTATTGAATGAATAGCAGCCAGTTCTCATCTTAATCTCGGCAGGAAAGCGACTGAGTGTATTTTTTGCAATTTGTCAAACTATTCCGTTCGTCCTTCGCCATTCAGTGATTTGCATCACATGTAATCGTGCCAGGTCTGGCTTTTTATTTGGAGGGTAATTTAGCTTCAACAATATAAATATATATCTTTTGGTTGTTCTTGGCAGCCAATGAGTCAACCATGGCAGTTGACTCCCGGTGACAATTTCCCTTCCTGGCAGATGTGGGTGTCCCATTAGAGATAAACAGGAGTGCTCCTGGCTGCCTCGTCTCCTTCCCCTGGTGTCTTTGTAAGTGCTGCCGTGTTATTTTTACATCGCTCTGTGTCAGACGGAGAGGCTGTGTGACTGGCTGCCAGGAGACGTGAGGCAGGTCCCACAGACATTCGTCTCAGCGAATGTGCGTACGGCACGGTGGGTGTGAGGATCAGCGTGTGTGTGGGTGCGTGAATGCTTTTCCATGTCTGATTTGTAACGTCCGTGCTCACACGTTTTGCATGTGTGTGTCAGAGCAGGGATGCATGTTGAGCAAAGGCTCGTACGCTGTGATACGATACAATAAATCGACTCCCAGAGAAAGGTGAGGCTAAAGAAAGCTGCATGGAGATGCAGAGGGATGCAGATGTGCGGGAGCAGCAGTGGTGCATATCATCGTTTGAATCAAAGACACTGAAATGCTGAGGCAACATGTGGTGAAGCGCACAATGAACTCATCACTGGGCTTCTCAAGAGATCCGCAACGATACTGAAGAAGCAGCATATGCCAAATGTGTATTTGCAGGAATACACAGCAACACACAAGAAGACAGTTAGAAAATAAAAATAGAAAGAATGATGATATCTCCAAAACAATCCCAGTTATGTCAGCAAAGTGTAAACACGTACAATACAGGACACACGGAATATCATTTGTACAAACACCTTTCTTTCAGACATCAGTCTTTTGTTCTGTTGGTGTTTATTTCATGAACTGTTTAGTGTTTGAGATCAGCTGTGTGTGTGTGTGTGTGTGTGGGGGGGGGGGGGGTTAGGGTTTTAGGGTTGAGCCTACCACAAGAGCAATGTTCCCTCTAAGCTGCGCGCTTGAGCAATCGCGCACTGCTCGCACATTCTCAGCGCACAAGAAAATCTATGCAGCGCATAAAATAAAATTCAACATAAACGTATTAATTAATATCTAATATTAGTCCTAATCTTATCTAATCAATTAAACCAATAATAATAATAATAATAATAATAATTTTGATTTCTGTACTATTTTGCAACGTAACTCAGTGAGTGACAGGTGTCCAGCCAATGATACGATTCGGTTCACTTACGCTACGCAGCCAATCATAGCATTGACACTATTGCCCTGCCCATTCGCGCCGTGCAGGTTAGCTAGCTAACAACAGTGCGGCGGAGTTACGAGACGCAAATGCTAACCCCTTATCATGGCGAAACGAACGGGCAGCGACATAAAGTCAAAAGCAAGAAGCAGACGAAGCCATCAACCTGGACAAAGTGTACAACCATTGGAGAAGTGAGAAGGACAGACGTGAAAAATAAGGTAAAATTTAAGTCAGATTTGTGCATATTCTAGTGACATTTATTAAGATTTTTTACTTATGGATATTAATCATTAAATGATGTTACTACTAGATAATTTATGGGTAGTAGAAATGATAATAAAAAACTGAGTAATTACATATTTTACAGACAGAGTTACAGGAATTTACACTGTATCACAAGCTACAGCACACGTCATTGTGCAAAATGTGAATGTTTTAATGTGAACAAAATGTTATGTCTGAAAGGTGTATATGTATCATTTCTTCCAGAACAGGACCCTCACACAGGCCACAACAGGACCTCACACAGGCCAAAGCAAGACTCTTCCCATGGCCAAAGCAAGACTCTCACATAAAACATACTACACATCTCATGAACAACAAGATTTTTGTCTTTTTCCTTTAAAGTTTGTCAAATCACTTATATTAAAAGTAAACTAGTGAAAATTGCTGCTGTAATTTGATTCTTTTAATAAGCCATGTAACTTGCTATGATCCAAGGTTTTGAACAGGTGTGATACTGGTGTGTGGCCACAGCGTGCACATCTGATGTTGCTCACAGTGGTCCTCAGTGTGCTCAGGGAGCTTGTGTGTATGCCCAGACACATGAAAAATTAGAGGGAACATTGCACAAGAGTATACTCGTCTTTTCTGTTGAAGATGTATCAGTAACTCACCAATCAGCTGGGTTTGGGTCACTTGATGGTGTCTGTATTTGTGTGTGATGCTGTTTGTATGTCTTGGTTGTGTGTTCGTATGAAGACCAACCTGAGGCTGTGAATGCTGGTGTGAAGAACACTTTATTTATTTCCCCCGATCACCGTCTCTCAGAGTCCAAGGGGAACCTTTAAATTGTCAAACTGACCAAAACCGGAAGGAATTTGATTGATGCAAGAAAACCGAAGAGACACGCAGATCCTTACAGTTTGTGGCACTTTTACTGATTTTAATGATTCAGTTCATGATAATTAATCGATCACCACAATTGCTGTAAATAACTTGTTGTTGTTGAATATTATTATATGTTAATCGACCAACAATATCAGCCATTAAGCCCAGACTCTGCCTTCCATGAACCCTTCATTGTGATCTTTTCCAGTTTGACCTGCTGCTTCTCAGCCTGAGGCTCATCTTCTGCCTCCTGTGGGTGAAAGCTGTCAGCAGCCGAGACAAACTGCTCCCAGCGCTGCACATCCACTCGCTAATCCCCAATTAGACACAACGACACTATTCAGTGAGCATCTGTCCCCACAGACACCTGACGAACACACGCACACACATGAACACAGCCTGGCACTCGCGTGGTAGCGTGTGCACACACACACACACGCTGTACACACACACGCCCACATATGGCCCAGCCTGCATGCACTGCTAGGCCGTGTTCGCTGCCTCACCAGATGCCTGCTGGATAATCGCTGTGCCATAATGTGATGTTCTGCCAGCTAGTCCGTGTGCATGTGTGTGTGTGTGTGTGTGTGTGTGTGTGTGTGCTTGCCTGCCAAGATGTGGGCTAAAAACTCTCTCAATTGGTTCTTTCAGCACCTTTTGGATGAAGTTACTCTTTTTTGAGGGTGTCTTTTCACTTCTCTGTCGTCTTCCTCTTCCTTAGCTCTCTCTCTCTCTTTTCTTCCTTTTTAAACCCGTTATTCTTTCATTCTTTGCACATGTCTCGTTTGCCATTCTCGCCCATCCTTTTTCTGTCTGGAAGTCACCCCAACACCTGTGCCCTCCCTCCCAGGCCTCCTAGCAGCTGTTCAAAAGACCCTCAATGATTATTGTCTGTAATTTGTTCGGTAAAACACAGAGTGTACTCCGATGGCTGTAGATTGTGCTGATGGCAGACACTGTGCCGTACAGAGAGTGGCATGAGCGGAGGGGAAGAACACGATTTAAAAGATGAGAAAGACGAAGCGAACCCCAGTTTGTTCAAGTTGGAAATGAAGCTTTGAGTGATTTCCATTATGGCTGCTATGTATGCATCACACACACACACACACACACACACCCCCCCCCCCCCCCCACACACACACACACACAACTCTTGCATAATTTCTGCAACAAGTAGCCACTTATTTACAGCTAATCTTCATTGTCCGCTTAACTCCCTGACTGCGGCCGCCCACCGCACTCATGATGCACATTTATCAAAAGTTCCTCCAGCCACTCCCGAGATTTTTTGTCAGAGCATTTGATTCTTTGATTGCTGTCGAGATATAATGATGATTTTAACACAATGCTTACCGACCCTGCCTTCATTTAGCAAGTGCAATGTTAAAATAACTGTAATAATCGATGACACAATGTCTGGTTCTAGTGATGGAAGCAGCTTCTCTCTCTACCTGCTGTTTCCAGTTTGCCTCGACACTATCAGCCCAATGACAGCGACACATGACACCAAAGATGTCATCTTCAAATTCATCCAGGATAACAGCATAACATTCCCTATCAACACATTGGTTAACTACCGGCTGAAAGCTATAGACGTAATGCCTGCATGCACGGATTGGAATCACATCTCTTCATTTATTTAAGTCAGGAAAAGGCAATATTTCCTTTTGCTGATGGTTGAGGTATTTTACAGGCCAGACGGAGCAGACACACGATGTTGACGGATCAGAACTGTACTCGCTGAAGTTCATCAAGCAGTATTCAACCGGTGACTTTCATTTAACCAAAGCCTTGACGAGGCAGATTAAACGGGGCAAATGCTTTCTGGAAAGCAGAACAATGGCGATGAGATTGACAGTTTGGTCTTTCTCCGTGTTCTTGTTTTCAGCTTTAATTCATAACTATGAGGCGTGTCAGAGGGACAACAAGCTCCAGTCTTGGGATCTCAGATATGATGTGGAGAAATGAGATGTATGGGATTCCCACAGCTGGAGTGCTACTCGCAGCTCTTTCAGCCCATAAGCACCACTGATGTGCCATGAAGCAGACACGCTCAACCTGCTCCCGTACATTTACTCAGGGGCCAACAAATGCCAAAGCAGAGAGAAAGCACATCTCTTCCCCCACAGCTTCCAGAGACGGAGAGAAAAGTTACTTTGTCAGCCAACTTCGCCTGCATACCAAAGGAGTTCAAAGACAAAAAAAGCAGAACTGCTCTTCTCACACACACACACACACACACATAGCAAACAGACGGCGGTCTGACAGACAAGGTTGCAGAGAATAGATGTGGGCAGGTTCAGTGATTCCGATGTCAGAGGCGGTCTGAGCGCTCTCTGTGTCTGTCCTCTCTCCACTGGACCTTACATGGCAGTCCTCTCCGGGGTGTTCTGAGAAGACAGGAGGGGCGGCGGGAAGATGAAGAAGCGGGTGGTGGTGGTGGTGGTGGTGGGGGGGGGGGTGCATGATGGCAGGTAGGGGATTGTTCCGATGCCCTTGACATGAGGGAACCGCCGGAATGAGAGAGAACCTATGAAGGGGAATCAGTGGAAAGAAAGCCAGAGGAGCAGTGCGTGTGTGCGTGCGTGCACATAGAGGAGTATTTGCTTCAGGTCTATGGATGTGTGTGTGCTGTCATACAGATATAGGCTGTGTGCATGTGTAGCCACATTGGAACATCAAGATCAAGGCTGATGCATTAAAGGGTCTTGCACAGTGAGTCCAGTATACATTTTCTATGAGCAGTTCAATGTGTGTGTGTGTGTGTGCGTGTGTGTGTGTGTGTGTAGGTGTGTGTGTGTGTGTGTGTGTGTGTGTGCGTGCACTAACTCTCCACACCCAGCATGAGTCCCAGACCGGGGCTTTTCTTTGGGCAAGCAGATGTTTTTCCTTCACCTTGCCATACCTCATAAAGTGTGATGGCTTAGGACCCTGGGGCCAGTCTGGCACACACACACATGCAAACACACACACACACACACGCATGTGCATGCCCCCTCCATGCCCCATCACCACCACAAAGCCATGCATGCATACACACACATGGAGATGCCCACACGCAGATGCAGCCACGTAGAAGAAGGCGGGGAGTCGCGGCCTGCCGGCTTGTCTCCACACACTGACATGCAGAGACAGGAAGTGTTGAGGGCAGAGCGCTGTGAACGTTTGGATTAAAGCCACAGAATCTAACAGGAAAGACAGGCAGGCGACCTCCACACAGCGCTCACTAACAGTGAAGGGAGACAGCAGAGTACTCAGCACACTCAAACCTTCTTCAAGGAAGGCAACGCGTGGATGTAAAAGGAGGAATACTTGATGAGCCTTAATGCTTGTGTACAGACAACAGGTTGAAGACCAGCACATATCATGTCCAACATCAACGATATATACATGACAACACTGGCAACACAAGAGAGACATGCTGAGTAAAACAGCAGGATTTAAACAACCTTAAACAATCTCTAGTCGTTGATTCAAAGCGCTGGTGTCAGTGGTTGCAATGCTCCTAAAGATCCAGAGCAGCTCTCTAAGGCATAACCTGTCAACATCAGCCCCTCTATGAAGAGCAGTCTGCCCAATACCCGCAGCCTCAGGGGGCATTGAGACGTGAGCGCTTGTTAAAGTGACAGGCTGCAGATAGTTCATATCTTTGGGTCTTCTGGAACTGTTGTGGTCACGAAGGAGCCGTTAACATGCTGCATCTACAAACCGCTGGCCGTGCCGTTTCTACGTTTCTATGCTTTTACCCAACGTGCTCGGGGGGGTACTTCCAATACTTAGCGACTAAAACCTGAGATGACGATGACGTTCTGGTAATTTAAGCCTCACTGAATGAACGAAACACTGTCGACTTGCCCACTGCGACAGCGTCTCTCTCACAGAGCGCCTTCCGTGTCTACGTTGACGACCGTAACGTGGAATCTGTCTCTCGTTTCAATCTCCCCGGACGGGAGGTTCGTTATAGCGTGAGCGGAACTCCAACTCTGTGTTTTTGCAGTATTTGAATTTCAATGAAAGATGACATTTAACTTCATTCTTGGTCTTGTTAGGTAACTGCTAATGAGTTCAACATTTTTTTAAGTCTGAGCCGCTTGCATTTACAGGCAGTGGAACCAGAACTTGTACCGTGAACCCTGATCCGTGACCCCTGATCCGTGAACCCTGATCCGTGAACCCTGATCCGTGAACCCTGATCCGTGAACCCTGATCCGTGACCCCTGATTGTCCCGTTGTTCTGTTTTTCCAGCCAGATGATTATTCATCTGTGTTCTGGTGAAATGTCACATTTGTGTTTTCTTTCCAGCACAAATGAAATGCAATCTACTCAACTCTCAAATCAAGTGAATTTAGATCATTTAGATGAATTCATTATGAAAATACACAAAGTGAACCCCAAACTAAGACATTCTATCAACACACACACACACACACACACGCACACACACACGCACACACACACGCACACGCACACACACACGCACACACACACGCACACACACACACACACACACACACACACACACACACACACACGCACACACACACGCACACACACACACACACACACACACACACACACACACTCACACACACGCTCACACACTCACTCACACACACACACACGCTCACACACTCACTCACACACACACACACACTCACACTCACACACACACACACACACTCACACACACACACACACACACACACACACACACACTCACACACACACACACACACACACACACGCTCACACTCACACACACACACACGCTCACACACACACACACGCTCACACACTCACTCACACACACACACACACACTCACACTCACACACACTCACACTCACACTCACACACACACACACACACACTCACACACACACACTCACACACACACACACACACACACATCTTTCTTGAATCGTTGGAGAATTACCCGGTCGTAATCCACAGTGGCAGAACGCTTGGCAACAGCCCAGAACCACAAGAACTCACTGACTGTGTTGTTCTTGGGAGCATGTAGGATGAGAAATGACCATTTCAAGTGTGTGTGTGTGTGTGTGTGTATACACACACACACACTGTTATTGCTTCTCTTCATACTGGTTATAGTTCCTACAGCGTGTTGAATGTATCTGATGAGGGATGGGTTGCGGATCGGACCAGCAGAAAATAAAAGCAGCAATTATAATATCAGAGATGCTCAAATCACATTGTTATTGCCGCCAATACTTTGCAGATTGTTCATGAGACATAATGGCCTGAAGTGTAAATCGTCAACAATTCTAAATATTTTCCTTTTGCTTTGTTTAAGTCTTCTATTTCTATAGTTTATTCCATAGAAAGCACACAATGATTAGGAAATAAAGATTGTATTCATGTTGGTTAAAATAAAGATCTTGTCTTTAGTCGTCCGATGATGTGAAACGCTGCTCAGAGCTCGTGTTAGGAAGTCACACAGGTTCTCTCTCTAAAGTCTGTTTGTAGTGCTGTAAAACACAGTACTACACAGTATTACTACTATTCACAGTATTCACGTTTCTCGCCAAAATCTCCATTTGACGACGTTTATAATTCATAACTTACCTCCAGCTCCAATGTTACAGGACCCAGCATGTTGCATCATGATGTGACTGAACGGCATCTCAGTCGTTAGCTGTTCCTCCTCCTGACATCTGTGACCCCAGCTGACCGCTGAGTCACAGACATGAGTTTGTTGCAGAGCGATGCTGAGGCTCTCACGTGTGCTTGTATTGGTGCACGCCTGCAGCCTTAACACAGCTCACCACTCATCTGTGTTTGTGTCTCAGAGGTACAGGCGCAGCGACAGGCTGTCTGTGTTCAGGTACTGGAGCGCTTTCATCTTCCCGTGTGTCAATCCACTTCGGCCTGTGTGTGTCTCTGTGGATGGACACGCACACACACACTGGAAGGCTTTTATGTCTGCACACCTCACCGAATATTCAAACCCCAAAACTTCCCCGAATGTTATCTTCCTCTGACGAGTATAAGTAGAGCAACTTGAGAGGTGCTGGTTTAATCTTTAGGCCCATCAGAGATGACAGTGTGGTGAAATAATCAAAACCAGATTCCAATGGTTACGAAGGCCGAAGATAAAAGGATCCATCTTTGCTCTAAAATATCTCCTGACTTTCTCTGATGGTTCATCGACAGCTATTGGGAGGAAAGCTGATCTTTGGGCTTCAGGCTCAGTGCACCACACAATCCTACACCAATGCCAGCGGATCTGGCTTCAGTAGCTGTTACCATAGCGCTGTGCGTGCGTGTGTGTGTGTGTGTGTGTGTGTGTGTGTGTGCGAGCGAGCAGCCACTCTAGCCGCTAACTTGTCTTGTAGCCGGCTCCGTATTCCTGGCATTGCTGTGGTCGATAAGACAGTGGCATGCAATATTAATGCAGACTCCTGCTGTGGTTGGTAAGAGCCTCACACGGCCTCCGCTAGTGTTTCAGAGGGAACTGAGAACAAACTGTGAGCCTGAAACACAGAAGTGAGGACAAAGCAAGAGAGGAGGGAATAAACAGAGGAGGGAAAGTAAAAGAGGGGGAGGGCGGGAGTCCAAAAGAAGAAAGAAAGGTGAAATAGACAGAGCATAGAGGAAGAGATAAAAACAGAGCCAAGCTGCTGGAAAGTAGAGCAATAAAGAGGAAGGGAAAGCAGCAGACACAGGTCAAGAGAGGCAAAAAGCAGGGGATGGAAAGAGTCAGAGGTCAAGTGAAAGTGGAGGCATGGAAGCAGGGTGGGGGATGAGAAAGACAGATTTGCAGGATGAGTGGCTGGAAGGAGGAGGCAGGGAGTGATGAGAGGAGAGCTAACGGCAGGATGAGACGGAGGGGAATAAAGGAGGAGCTGAAATGGAGAGAGAGGGAGAATGCGCCGCGAGAAGAGCTTTTAGAAAAGTGAGAGATTGTAAGAGCAGCTCGGGGGGGTGCTCACGATAATGAGCGGCATCGAGGAAAGCTGAGCGACAGATGGAGAACATAATTACTCATTGTAAGGTCACCCAGCATCAATACAGTAATACGTACTGACCAAACTGTGTGTGTGCGTGTGTGTGTGTGTGTGTGCGTGTGTGTGTGCGTGTGTGTGTGCGTGTGTGTGTGTGTGTGTGTGTGTGTGTGTGTGTGTGTGTGTGTGTGTGTGCGTGTGTGTGTGTGTGTGTGTGTGCGTGTGTGTGGGCGTGTGTGTGTGTGTGTGCGTGTGTGTGTGTGTGTGTGTGTGTGTGCGTGTGTGTGTGTGTGTGTGTGTGTGTGTGCGTGCGTGCGTGCGTGCGTGTGTGTGTGTGTGTGTGTGTGGCAGTGGAATCTGTTCCACTGATGTGTCACTGCCAAACACGAAGTCACACATTCGCGCTGGAACAGCCTCTTTAACCTGAGCGGGTGTATTCATTTGGGGGAAATGTTTAACGGTTCACGTGACTTTCATTTGACAGCACGGACGACCCTGACGTGCACTGTTTTCATGCTTTTAAATGCAGATTCTGCAAGCCAAGAAGCTGCATTTCAGTAATTTCCGGTTCGGGTTTTTCACTGCTGCCTGCTGCCAAAGCTGTTTTCAGGGAGGTAGAGTTATGTGTGGAGAAATGCAGAACTCAAACCCATCACGGCTCGGTTTAGCAGCCGTGACACTGAGAGAAGTACACTGGTGCAGCACTTGATGATGCATTATCAACTCTCAAGTGGACCAATTGTGGCTCTGGCTGTATCAGAGCCCTCTTCGGAGTCGGTGTAGTTGTTCATTTGAGAAAAAGGAAACATTTCTGAGTCCTGTCCAGCCGTTTGTGTCCTCAGGTTCTGCAGGCTGTTGTTCAGACACAAATTCAATTTCACTTGCAGAACATCCAATATTTGGATGCCGCTGTAATATGCTGAGAACCTGCTCTTTGAAGGGAGCGTTCAGTTGAACTCCATATTCAGTGACAATGAGAGGAAATATAATCTGATGATGACTCTGATTCACCTCGATGGAACTCACCTTCACAGTGCTTCTTGCAACAGAATATATATATGTATATATATACATATATATATATATATATATGTATATATGTATATATATATTGTGACAGCCCCCGGGGTGGACAGGGGGTTTCACGACAACACTGACCAATAAACACAACCAGTCGGCAGATAAACGGTTCAAGTGAGGTTTTTACTGAAGGTAGAGAGGGGAAAGAGGTAGGATAGACACTCAAGAACACAATGTCCGTTTTCCAGAGGGAGGGTCGGGGTCCAATTCCACGGGTCGGTGCACAGCGGGTATTCCTCAGACGGTCCAGGGCGCGGGCAGGAGCAGGGTAGTCGTACAGGCAGGGGTCGTGAGCCGGGCGGGTAGTCAGACGTTCCAGGGTGATCCAGGGGTAAGGCAGTCTTCTCCAAGGGTTTCTCTGTTTAGCTACTTCTTCTGCTTCCTCTTCCACTCCTACTCTCTCCCGGTTTCCTGTTGCCTGGGCCCTTTTGTAGTCCCCTCCTCCTCCTCTGATAGGGTGTGGTCGCTCCCTCGTCTCTCCTCCTCAGGTGTTGCTTGTTGGGCTGATGGTGGTTTGGCGCTCTTTTCCCTTCCCTGACATGGGGGCTCCGCCTCCATGTCAGGCAATATCGTCCCTCTATCACTGCCCCTCTGGGGTTGCCCCTCCGGCTGCCACATACCCCCCCCCTTAAATCCGACCTGGGGGGAGGACTGCTCCAGGAACCTAGGGCGTCCCGTCTTGACAGGGCGTCCGCGTTTCCATGAGCGGCCCCGGATCTGTGGACAACAGAGAAAGCATACGGCTGAAGGGATAAAAACCAGCGGGTGACCCTGGCGTTATTGTCTTTCGCTCGGGACATCCATACCAGGGGGGCGTGGTCCGTGACCAGGGTAAAGTGCCGTCCCAGCAGATAGTACTTCAGTTCCCCCAGAGCCCATTTGATGGCCAAACATTCCTTCTCGACCGTGGCGTATTTTGTTTCTCTAGGTAACAGTTTTCTGCTTACGTACGTGATTGGGTGCTCCTCTCCATCCCTCAGCTGGGACAGGACGGCACCCACCCCGGTCTCGGAGGCATCCGTCTGTACCACCAACGGTTGGGTAAAGTCCGGGGTCACCAGCACTGGTTCGGAACACAGTGCTTCCTTCAGCTTCTCGAAGGCGTCCTCGGTCTCTGCCGTCCAGACGATCCGATCTGGCAGCCGGTTTTTGGTGAGGTCCGTCAGGGGCGCTGCAAGGGCAGAGAACTGGGGAACAAAACGTCGGTAGTAGCTAGCTAGCCCAATAAAGGCTCGTACCTGTTTCTTTGTGCGGGGGCGGGGCCACTCCCGGATCGCGTCGACTTTTCCTACCTGGGGCTTGACGCAGCCGCGGCCGATGGTGTACCCCAGGTAGTCAGCTTCCCGGAGGCCGAGGCGACATTTCTTGGGGTTGGCTGTCAGCCCCGCCCCTCGCAGAGCTTTCAGGACTGCGTCCAGTCTTTGGAGGTGAGCCCCCCATTCCTCCCCGTGTACGACGATGTCGTCCAGATAGGCTGCCGCGTATTCTCGATGGGGACGAAGTACCTGGTCCATCAGTCTCTGGTACGTGGGGGGGGCTCCGTGGAGACCGAACGGCAGCCTCTTATAGTGGTACAGGCCCATGGGAGTAGTGAAGGCCGTTTTTTCCCTGTCTTCGGGGGCCACTGCCACTTGCCAGTAGCCTTTAGTCAAGTCGAGGGTGGTTATGTATCTGGCCCTCCCGATGCGCTCTATCATTTCGTCCACCCTGGGCATCGGGTAGGCATCAAATTTTGAGATGGCGTTGAGCTGTCTAAAATCATTACAGAATCTGACTGAGCCATCTGGTTTCGGAACCAACACTATAGGGCTGCACCACTCGCTAGTCGAGGGTTCGATGATGTCGGCCTCCAGCATACTCTGTACCTCTCTCTCTATCGCCCCCCGGCGGGCTTCGGGGATGCGGTACGGCCTTAGTTTTACCTTCTTCCCGGGCTCGGTGATTATCCGGTGTTGCACCAGTGTGGTGTATCCGGGGTCCGGGGAGAACACGTCTCGGAACCGATCCACCATTTCCCGGACGTCCTGCTTCTGCCGGGGGGTCAACTCTTCTCCCACGGGTACCTCGACGGGCTCCGTTTTTCCTGGGGTTGTAGAGAGAGAGAAACAGAGCATGGCATCCCTACTCACCCATTTCTTGAGAAGGTTAACATGATAGATCTTCGTCGGGTGCCTTCGACCTGGTTGCCTGACTCGGTAGTTTACCGGCCCCAATTTTTCCATAATTTCATACGGTCCCCTCCATCGGGCTAAAAACTTACATTCCGCCGTGGGCACCAGGACCAACACCCGATCCCCTGGGTTAAACACTCGGGGTTGTGTTCCCCGGTTGTACACGCGGGCTTGGGCCGCCTGTGCCTCGGCCATGTGTTCTCGGACTATGGGCCAGAGTGATGCCATCCTCACCCTCATCTCCTCGACGTGGTCCACCATGGTGCGGTAGGGGGAGGGTTGGTGTTCCCAGGCTTCCTTGGCCAGGTCGAGTAGTCCCCGGGGTCGTCGACCGTACAGGAGCTCGAAGGGCGAGAATCCTGTAGACGCCTGGGGCACCTCTCTAATGGAGAACATAAGGAATGGCAGCAGTTGGTCCCAATTCTTACCGTCCTGATCCATGGTCTTTTTCAGCATTTTTTTCAGTGTCTGGTTGAATCTCTCGACTAGGCCGTCCGTTTGGGGGTGATACACCGACGTCCTCAGTTGGGTCACCTTCAGCATGCCACACAGGTCCTTCATGATCCTAGACATGAACGGGGTCCCTTGGTCGGTGAGAATCTCCTCCGGTATTCCGACCCTGGAAAACAACATCACAAGCTCCCTGGCTATGCCCTTGGTGGCCATGGAGCGTAGGGGGATGGCTTCGGGATACCGGGTGGCGTAATCAACAATAACCAGGATGTACCTGTGTCCCCTGTTGGTCTTGGGTAGGGGCCCCACTAGGTCCATCCCGATCCTGCTGAAGGGGACGGTGATGATCGGCAGGGGCACCAGCGGGTTTCTGTGATGGGGTTGTGGGGCCACTTGTTGACATTCGGGGCAGCTCCGGCAGTAATCTTCGATGGCCTTTTTTATTCCGGGCCAGTGGAACCTGGCCCTCACCCTTTCCAGGGTTTTCTCCACTCCTAGATGGGCACCTAGGAGATGGGAGTGGGCTAACTGTAGGACAGAGGGTATAAAAGGACGTGGCACCAGTAACAACCTGAGGGGGGCCCCGTCCCTCATTACTACCTGGTATAGGAGCCCGTTATATATGGCGAAATGTGTGGGAGGGAGGTCTCTTACCCCGTCCAGTGGTCGTCCGTCTACGGCGGCCACCTGCCGAAGGGCGTTGGCTAGGTTGGGGTCCTCCAACTGGGCCGTCCCAAACCTCCCTGTGAGGGGCCCGGGTAAGATGGGCTCCTCCGGGTCCTGGGGAAACAGCCCGGCCAGCTCCTCTTCGTCGAGGGAGGGGGTATCTGCTTCCTCGGGGATGGGCGGCGCCTCTCCTTCGGGCTCACTGGGGCTGGAGGGTCCGTCGTTCTCGATGGCTGTGGCATAGACGTCATCGGGGTTGGGTTGGGTGGCCTCCACCAACGCCCGGGCCACGGCACTGGCGACTCCTTCCGATAGGGGATCGGTGGAGATCTCCTCCCCCAGCCCACAGATGGCTTTTTTTTTGTATTTTCGGGGAGGGGTCGTACCTGGTTTCACCACCAGGCTGCGCCAAAGCTCCTGGAACACGGGCAGGTCTCGGCCGACGAGCACCTCTACGGGGAGTCCTTCCACGACTCCTGCAGTGCCGATGTATCTACCCCTTGTCGTGTAGATCTCTAGGGCGGTGGTGGGGTATTCGCGGGTCTCCCCATGGATGCACGTGACCGCTCGGGTGCCGGTTAGGAGCGGGTACTGAGCATACGTGGGTCTCACCAATGTAATGGCGCTCCCGGAGTCCACCATCGCTGAGGCGTCGCGGCCGTTGACTTTGACAGGGGTGAGGGGCATGTGGTCCTCGTGAGTGGCCCAGCATCCTGTAATCAAACCGCATGGGCGACTCCCCTCACTGGCCGTGGGCATGGGCGCGTCCTGGCGGTGAGGGCATCCCCAGGCGATGTGCCCGATCTCGCCGCAGTGGTAGCACCTCCTCTCTTCCTGTCCAAACGCCGGCCGACGTCGGGGAAAGCCTGGGGGGAAGGAGGGAGACACATATTTATTTTCCTCCGTTTTAATTTTTTCTTTGCGGGTGGGCCCCTCTAATGTCTGGTTTCTTCCCCCACGCACTAAAGCTTGTGCGGCTTGGTAACCCTCCATTATTTCCACCAGGTCCTCGATGTTTCGGGGGTTTCTCTGGCCTGCCAATTTTTTTGCCTCATACGGGAGTGATCGGATGTATTTGTCCATGACCACGCGATCGGTGGGCGACACCTCGGTTGGCTCTGCGTGTAGCCAGGCCGTCGTGATCCTTTTTATCTCATGCATCTGGGCTCGCGGAGAAAGTGAGGCGTCATATGACCAGTCATGAAATCGTTGGGCCTTTAAGAACAGCGTGACCCCGCATCGCTGTAACGCTTCCGCTTTCAAAACCCGGAAGTCAACTTTTCCAGCGCGCTCTAAGTCCTGATACGTTACCTGCGTTTCATTGATCAAAAAGGGGGCTATTAACTCTGCCCAGTGATCTTCTGGCCATTTCTCGCGGAGTGCCGTTGTCTGGAATATTTGGAAAAAAACTTCAACATCGTCCGCTGCCGTTTGTTTGAGCAGGAAGCGCGCTGGATTGGCTCTCTCCACGGTATGTTGCTCCTGTTGGTTCTGTAACATGCCCTTGATTTCGCTTTGCTGTTGGTATTGTTGTTGCTGCTGGGATTGGAGGATTTGCATTTGTATTTGCATGGCTTGTTCGTGGCGCTTTTGGGTTTCTTGGTTGCTAGCGATTAGCCCCGCTAGCAGCTCTTGAAATGGCACCGGGGTGGCCATGCTTACTGGGTCGGTTGGTCTATCGGTCAGCGTTGCCAGAACCGGGTAGTGCCCGCATTCTCCACCAAGTTGTGACAGCCCCCGGGGTGGACAGGGGGTTTCACGACAACACTGACCAATAAACACAACCAGTCGGCAGATAAACGGTTCAAGTGAGGTTTTTACTGAAGGTAGAGAGGGGAAAGAGGTAGGATAGACACTCAAGAACACAATGTCCGTTTTCCAGAGGGAGGGTCGGGGTCCAATTCCACGGGTCGGTGCACAGCGGGTATTCCTCAGACGGTCCAGGGCGCGGGCAGGAGCAGGGTAGTCGTACAGGCAGGGGTCGTGAGCCGGGCGGGTAGTCAGACGTTCCAGGGTGATCCAGGGGTAAGGCAGTCTTCTCCAAGGGTTTCTCTGTTTAGCTACTTCTTCTGCTTCCTCTTCCACTCCTACTCTCTCCCGGTTTCCTGTTGCCTGGGCCCTTTTGTAGTCCCCTCCTCCTCCTCTGATAGGGTGTGGTCGCTCCCTCGTCTCTCCTCCTCAGGTGTTGCTTGTTGGGCTGATGGTGGTTTGGCGCTCTTTTCCCTTCCCTGACATGGGGGCTCCGCCTCCATGTCAGGCAATATCGTCCCTCTATCACTGCCCCTCTGGGGTTGCCCCTCCGGCTGCCACAATATATACATATATACATATATATATATATATCTCCGTTGGCTCTAATTAAGTCGACATCAAAAGAAAAACTCTCACCTACTTTGTAATGATTCACTCACAACCTCTTCATTCATAGCTTCTCATTGTTCCTTTGTGTGTCGCTCTCATATCTTACCCTTCAGCCCACAAGTGTTTGGCTTTGTTTTCCATTTGAGTCCTCATGTCAGCCAACAATGTATCCATCTACTCACATCGACACTTCAAAACCAGAAGGGTCAGTAGCCATGTGACAGTGCTCTGTACAGGACTACTGCCTCTCTCTCTCCTCCTCCTCCTCCTCCTCCTCCTCCTCCTCCTCCTCCTCATTCACTTCCTTCACCGAGTGCCCTCTGAACATTCCCTTCAGTGTTGATTCCTCTACAGACCGTATCTCAGACAGATCAGCAGTGTTGCTTCTGCTCTAGCGCTCTATCATGTGTGTTCTTTGCTTCATCGTAACACACATGATGATGGTTTGCGTGGGTGCGTGTGGGGTTGCTCTGGAGATGGCGGTTTACATATGAAAGGGTCACACATATTGATTATTCTAGTGATGATTCTGAAGGGTTTAAAACGATCCACACACATTGTTGTCTGGACTTAGGTTCTGGCTTTTGAGTTATTGATTTTCAGACATGATCTGTTGAATGAGCACGCTCACAAACTATATTAAAACATTCCATTTGCATCTGCCTGCTTTTGTTCAGGATGACTTTTTCTCAACACCAGATAAGCGACAACATAATGTCAACATTATTATAAAATAAAATGAATACATCAAATTATTCAACATTTTACATTGAACTGGGGGACAGGTAAAAGAAAAGAATCTATAATGAATAAGAGCAGGAAGATCATGACGCTTCCTCACAGGGAGCACGGGTCACTGAAGGAGTATGAAGACGATGTGCATCTTAAGCTCCTTCACTGGACTACACCTCAAATACATTGATGTCTTTTTTAAAGAGTTCTGGCCGACATTTTCGACAGCTCTCTGGACAGAGCTAACATTCAAGGGTGAGTTGAAAATGCTATTGCAGCTTTTGTGTTGTGTTGTTCTTTGTCCCTGACATCAATGAATAACCGTGACAAATAATGGCGATCTCATTCATTCAGATACTTGTGATTATCATGCTGGCCATAACCGTGCAGCACTAGTTTCAACAGAGTCCGATGGTCAAAACTTTTTCCATGGAAAGTTGTCAGCCTGCTTCTGCTGTGTGTGTGTGTGTGCACTGTGTTAATCATCTGTTTCAGCACCCTGCTTCCATCAGTGCTTTGGAGGATGCAGGTGGGCGATGTGAAAGCAGGTGTTGAGCCATGTGTTGGTGGAATGGATGGTGACCCTCTGGAACATGCTGAGTATGCAGGTGGGGAGCTGACAAGTGGATTATGCCGCATGACTAGTTCTGAAGAGCTCCTATTGTTTTGACACATTTTAGAACTTGTCACTCTCTGAACCAACTGCAACCGACATGAATTCAAGATGCCCACAGGTAGTTTGTAAAGCAGGAACATGCAAACATCTTCAAGCCCCTCTCAATGCTACAGGGGGGATCATTTGGAAGGAAAAAGTCTCTGCTCCACTTCCAGCCATGCTTCCCATCTGGCACTGAACAAAATACTTCTCCCCTCAACACTTCAGCACGCTGGGCAAGTTGCCATCCTGTCAAATCTAGATCGCTAATGAATGGACACGTCAATCATGCGTTGCAGGCCCAGAGAGGAGCATCGTTACTATGTGGACACCTTCCTGCATTGTGACATAGAACTGACAGACTGCTCACAAGCCTTTCGGCTTTTAAATACACCAAAGGAACAGCATGGAAACTGTTGGGGATATTTCCAGGAGTTGGCGGTCGAGGCCCCGAACACAGCAAATACCAAAGTGAGTGCGAGATGGAAAACATCTCCAGCACAATCTCCTGACAGCTGATCGAATGAAGCACCTGGAGCCAGAAAGATCACACGCAAAGTACACACGAGAGGTGTGGCTGTGCGGTTTGGTCTGCAGAATATTATAAAAGATCAAGGCCATGCAGACATGATTAATGCACTATTGTGTTTAATTGTTGGCCCATCATTTGTCATTTATTGGCACCCTCTGCACAACTTGATTGTTTTGTCTCCTTTGAGCTGAAATGGAAGCCATAGTTTGCAGAACAGATGTTGCTGTCTCACTATGAAGAATCTATTTTTGCACAGACATCAATGGTCTCCAGAGGGATTTTAGTTTTTTAGTGCCAACCATTGGATACCCACGGCACCCAGCCTAATGACAGCGCTGAACTCCTGACTTTCATCCGGAGCCAGCAGCAGATCAAAGTCTTCACTTACCCGGTGAAATATCTCGACACTTTACAAACATTCTGTGACGATATCTGAAGTTTCCACACGATGACTTTGATGCTCCACTGACCTGTAGCGTTACGATGAGGTGGACATTTGAAATATTCATTGGATGTATTGCCATACAACTTTGTACAGACATGTATGCCCTGCTGTAAATACTTCAGAGTAATCTCCTGATCTTCTTATTTAGCGCCATCATCAGGAGATCATTTCAGTGTGTCCAAATACCTGCTGAGACTTAACATTCCTGCTCTGCACCGCATCCTCCATGCTGTTCTTCTTACACACCCCATTGTCCTTTTTGACTTTTTTCTTGTCTAGCCAAATACAACAAACAGTGGAGGTCTTCTGGCTGTTGGGAGGTTGCCACCAGTCTTCTATAGAGCGCATGTGTGCAAACACGAGCAGCTTAGCTGAGGACTAGGTGAGGATGTGAGCGAACATGGATGTCTGTCTCTATATGTCAGCCCTGCGATAGTCTGGCAGCCTGTCCAGGGTTAAAGATAATGGATGGATGAGTGGACTACGTCGACGTACGCACTAGCAGAACCTCTTCTTATGTATGGAAGTGCGTGATGTTCCGCGGCTGTATGCGTCCGTATTGAAGTTTTACTGTAACGGTCTTTTTTACTTTGCATGTCGTTAAGTTGCATACTAATATTAATGGAAGTGATAGATGGTAAATTGCAAGGCTACACGCTCTACAGTCAGGGTTATCATCCCTCAGTTTTAGGCAGCAGGTTGAAACACTACGTCTTCGTCTTCAGCTCAAAGCTGCTCACTCCTTGTGTGGAGTAACCGTTGAGGCATATGTAAATAAAAGTGAGTTAAGCACCACTGCACAGTAGACGTGACGATGTAAATCACACCCTGTGGTACTGACAATTTACTTCTGCTAATTGTTATGCCATGCATGATGACTTTCACATGTTCTGCCTCAGCGTCCGGTTCTTTGCTGTGCAGGAATGAAAAGGGTTTCCTTAAGTTCTCCTCCCCTCTTCTCCCTTCATCCCTTCGTCGTATTCATGCATCATGCAATCAGACACACAAAGCCCAATTTGTTTTCTGTTACTTCAAACAAATGTGTAACAAAGTAAAGAGAGCTGTTTGAATATTGCACTCGCTGTATTGCTCCACTGAGCTGTCAGCTTTAGGCATTTGTAGGAACTTTTAATGAATTCTTCCCAGTAAAATATATCAACAATTCAAAATACTCTGTGTCTCTTCTGTTCGACTCTTCTGTCCCTCTCTGAGAGTGTTGGCATGACGTAATATGACATGAAGACACAGAAGCTATCCCCTTGATGAACTCCATCAGTGAGCGCCTCTGATTGTCTGGTCCATGTCGTCACGCTCTGTTCCTTTACTTGACCGTCGGGGTATTTAGTGCTCTGCTCTTTTTAACCACGTCTCTCGGGCTCCTTCACTTGGTCTTCATCAAACCCACCACGCAGTCCTTCCCACAGCTCTGATGCCCTCTGCCCTAAGCGTTGTCAGCCCGTGGAGACCTCCAGACCCCCGCGCATCAATTTCCAATAACACCGTCCTCCCCGCTCACCTCACGCCCATCGAGCTGTAATATATGAGACGACTCCGAGCAGCATGGACATCAGCTCCTATTCACCACCTCCTCCCTGTGCCTGGAGACTTCCACTGCCACCACATTGTGTAACTTATAGGAACAGTTGAATCTGTGAAATAATGAAAGCAATGATAAAGAAAAAACCTCATTATTCTTAGAAGATATTTCATCATTCATTTTCATGGGAATAGTTTTACATTTTTGTTTGAAAGCAGACTTTTGAAAAGAGGCATTCTGAAATATAAATGCTTCTTGTTGAATTAAAATGGTGGTATTATGAAAATAAGTATGAAGTAAGGTTTTCTAATGAGTTTCATCATTGCCCTTTATGCCTCCTGCATGTAGGGAAGCAACACGAGCCTTCCTGTCCCGTCTGTCCCGGATGTAGGGCAGCAACACGAGCCTTCCTGTCCCGTCTGTCCCGGATGTAGGGCAGCAACACGAGTCTTCCTGTCCCGTCTGTCCCGGATGTAGGGCAGCAACACGAGTCTTCCTGTCCCGTCTGTCCCGGATGTAGGGCAGCAACACGAGTCTTCCTGTGCCGTCTGTCCCGGATGTAGGGCAGCAACACGAGTCTTCCTGTCCCGTCTGTCCCGGATGTAGGGCAGCAACACGAGTCTTCCTGTCCCGTCTGTCCCGGATGTAGGGCAGCAACACGAGTCTTCCTGTCCCGTCTGTCCCGGATGTAGGGCAGCAACACGAGTCTTCCTGTCCCGTCTGTCCCGGATGTAGGGCAGCAACACGAGTCTTCCTGTCCCGTCTGTCCCGGATGTAGGGCAGCAACACGAGTCTTCCTGTCCCGTCTGTCCCGGATGTAGGGCAGCAACACGAGTCTTTCTGTCCCGTCTGTCCCGGATGTAGGGCAGCAACACGAGTCTTCCTGTCCCGTCTGTCCCGGATGTAGGGCAG
>NC_136644.1:662490-699990 GCF_949748355.1 Melanostigma gelatinosum
TGAAGAATGTGTCAAACCTCATGAAGCTGTGAAATCAACAGTTTCATGATAAGATGTACCTTTAACTCCACCAATGTTCATATGCATTGAAACATTGTGCAGCTGCTGAGCCTCCTCGTGTAGCTCGACAGCTCTGGCAGGAAGACAAACTCCATCATCCATTGTTGAGTTCTCCCTTTCACTCGCAATGGCTGTTAGGCCTTTAACCAGCGGCTGCAATTAACATGTCATTTCTTGGCTGTTAAATGCTGTGTGTGTGTGTGTGTGTGCGCACATACTGGCATAATAGCTACATGATCATTTAGACCACAAATGCAGCATTAACTGTCATGAATGAGCATGATATCGTTACCCTGAGTCCTCCTCCTCCTCATGCCAGGAGGAACGTGTATCTTGATTCCATCCTTCCATCTCTGACATACAATATGGTGATTATGAATAATAACGAGCTCTGCGCAGTGTCGGTCTATCTGGAATGTTGTTTTGCTATCAGGCCGTCAGCGTGATGTCGGAGCACTCTGAAGGATGTGGCTGCAGCTAAGGCCGCGAGCGCCCGGCCCGGATGGTCTGCGCCGCATCGACTTCCTGATTGCAGCTGTTTATTTTAAGTGTGTGGGTCTTCTGCAGTTATGGCTTTGTGAGTTGTCAATTGTTATGAAAAGGGGCGTGGCAGTGAGAGTTTTTTACCTCCTTTTCGTGAGTCGCAGTTGGAACGGAGCAGGGGGAAGGTGAAGGTGCTAATGTTCATAGTCTGGGTGATGTCGTGACGTCATGGCCGGTTCCCAGGGACTCCCTGGGGTTTCCGTGGGGTTTCCGTGGGGCTCGTCCAATGAGGCACCGGTGTTGTGGTTCAAACCAGATCTCACTGGCGGGTGTGATCTTAACGCCTGATGGAGCTTTGCGTGGTTGGAACCAGTTTTAGGCTTTTCTTCTTACATGTAGGCCCCTCTCTTTGTTTCCCCCACACGGTGAAGTCCCAACACAATCAACCAATCGTATGCTCCTCCTGGCAGCGCGACAACACCCGCCTCTTCATCGGAGTCGATGGAACGAGTCAGAACATGTATTATCAGTTGCTGATTTGTTTCCTTGACTTTCATACTGAAATACTTTTGCTCACTATTTGCTGGAACGCCACAAAAATAATCATGCAAAGGTGTGTATAACAAGAGGCAGCGCTTCCACTCACATGTCACATATGGGCTCACTGTCACCTTGCACACATTTCATTTCACACCTCGAGTGCAGAGGAAGTGCTCAACAATGGTATTGATCTGTATTCAGTTATGAAGGTTATACTGTCAGGAAAGCATTCCTCATTGTTACACAATGTCAGTGAGTTTATGTTTGTGTTCTATCATCTGTGTTGTGTGTTTTATGGAAAATAAAATGTGTATATAGATATACATTTTATTTTTCATTAGTGCACGTGAATGATGGGGGTGAGTGCATGTGAATGATGGGGGTGAGTGCACGTGAATGATGGGGGTGAGTGCACGTGAATGATGGGGGTGAGTGCACATGAATGATGGGGATGAGTGCACGTGAATGATGGGGGTGAGTGCACGTGAATGATGGGGATGAGTGCACGTGAATGATGGGGATGAGTGCACGTGAATGATGGGGGTGAGTGCACGTGAATGATGGGGGTGAGTGCACGTGAATGATGGGGGTGAGTGCACATGAATGATGGGGATGAGTGCACGTGAATGATGGGGGTGAGTGCACGTGAATGATGGGGGTGAGTGCACGTGAATGATTGGGTGAGTGCACGTGAATGATGGGGGTGAGTGCACGTGAATGATTGGGGTGAGTGCACGTGAATGATGGGGGTGAGTGCACGTGAATGATGGGGTGAGTGCACGTGAATGATGGGGTGAGTGCACATTAATGATGGGGGTGAGTGCACGTCAATGATGGGGGTGAGTGCACGTCAATGATGGGGTGAGTGCACGTGAATGATGGGGTGAGTGCACATTAATGATGGGGGTGAGTGCACGTCAATGATGGGGGTGAGTGCATGTGAATGATGGGGGTGAGTGCACGTGAATGATGGGGGTGAGTGCACGTGAATGATGGGGGTGAGTGCACGTGAATGATGGGGGTGAGTGCACGTGAATGATTGGGGTGAGTGCACGTGAATGATGGGGGTGAGTGCACGTGAATGATGGGGTGAGTGCACGTGAATGATGGGGTGAGTGCACATTAATGATGGGGGTGAGTGCACGTCAATGATGGGGGTGAGTGCACGTGAATGATGGGGTGAGTGCACGTCAATGATGGGGTGAGTGCACATTAATGATGGGGATGAGTGCACGTCAATGATGGGGGTGAGTGCATGTGAATGATGGGGGTGAGTGCACGTGAATGATGGGGGTGAGTGCACGTGAATGATGGGGGTGAGTGCACGTGAATGATGGGGGTGAGTGCACGTGAATGATTGGGGTGAGTGCACGTGAATGATGGGGGTGAGTGCACGTGAATGATGGGGTGAGTGCACGTGAATGATGGGGTGAGTGCACATTAATGATGGGGGTGAGTGCACGTCAATGATGGGGGTGAGTGCACGTGAATGATGGGGTGAGTACACGTCAATGATGGGGTGAGTGCACATTAATGATGGGGGTGAGTGCACGTCAATGATGGGGGTGAGTGCATGTGAATGATGGGGGTGAGTGCACGTGAATGATGGGGGTGAGTGCACGTGAATGATGGGGGTGAGTGCACGTGAATGAGGGGGGTGAGTGCACGTGAATGATGGGGGTGAGTGCACGTGAATGAGGGGGGTGAGTGCACGTGAATGAGGGGGGTGAGTGCACGTGAATGATGGGGGTGAGTGCACGTGAATGAGGGGGGTGAGTGCACGTGAATGAGGGGGGTGAGTGCACGTGAATGATGGGGGTGAGTGCACGTGAATGAGGGGGGTGAGTGCACGTGAATGAGGGGGGTGAGTGCACGTGAATGATGGGGGTGAGTGCACGTGAATGAGGGGGGTGAGTGCACGTGAATGATGGGGGTGTGGCTGTAATTATGGTGTCCATCGTCACCTCATGAACGGTGGATTCATGTCAACATTTAATGGGCGACGGGGAAACAATGTGGCGTAAAGTGAGAGGAGCCGTTTCCCCAGAGGCCGTACCGTCTGCTCCGTCTGCTCCGTCTGCTCCGTCTGCTCCGTCTGCTCCGTCTGCACCATCAGTCGACATCGTTGCTTATCTTCCGCAGGCAGCAGTCCTGCTGCTCACTGAACACTTGCCACCTTCATGCGATGACATTTGTTGTTTTCCACCTCAAACAGTCAGGAACTCCTCTGCCTGTCACAGCAGGACGTTGACTCTCTGTCTGCTCACACGGTGGCAGAGATGCTCTGCTCTGACTCCCTGCTCTGTGTCCTGTTAACGTGGCTGTCGGAGGGTTAAGTTTTCATAATTTATTTTTGAAATGTTCCGTTTCTGCATGGTCTGTAACCCTTTCACCATGTCACAAAGACCTTCACTTACAGGCTGGATATAGAGTTGTACTACTCCTGGGAGGTTATTCTATTACACACAGTTCTACATATTTGGTTTTATCAAAAAAGACAAATTACATTTAAACACATCGCTTGCAGAGTATAAACAGATGTTTCGCGAAGCAGATGTACGATCACCATTCACATGCAGTGAAATACAATTAAGAGACAGTATTAAAATATTAGAACGCTTAAATGTAGTCGGAGTGATTTCAGATGAATGACAGCTGAACATCATATCACGCGCGAGCTCTCTGGCGTTTAATCGTACACGAGGCTCCGTGCTGTGCAGGATACCAACACAGGATTGCTTCAATGCGGGTTTTGGGATAAACTTGGATTTCTGGATTAGCTTTGACATTAGTGAGTGTTAAACGCTTTGCTCCTGGATTAAATAGCTTCCTTATTCAACTCATACATTAATATCAAATGTGTAGCTTTGCCATGATAGAAGTGAACAGAGACGGATGAACACGTGGACAGAGACGGATGAACACGTGGACAGAGACGGATGAACACGTGGACAGAGACGGATGAACACGTGGACAGAGACGGATGAACACGTGGACAGAGACGGATGAACACGTGGACAGAGACGGATGAACACGTGGACAGAGACGGATGCACAGTGCAGTGGACCCCTGCACCTCTGACTATGTTTGAGAATAAAGCAACTTCTGACTTCTGCCATTCAGACACGTGTCATTGGCATCTATCATGAAACACACAAAGGCCTGAAGTACAGAAACCTTGCTTTGCACCTTCTGCACATAGAGCCTGATGCAAGCCCTGGAGACCGTGATACTCCACACAACAAAAATCACTGTTGCATATTCAGATGATCTGTCCCACGGGGGTCATTAGGATGTTCCAAGCAGCCAGCACTCTCACCCTGCTGCTAATGAGCTATGGTTATGGTTCATTAAAACGAACACGGTCTTGATGTGGACATCCTAATGTCGGATGAAAATATGAATAAAAAGGACTCTCCTCTGCGGCCGAGTCAGTTGAGACGCACACGGAGGGAAATATGCGGACATGGACTCAGCTCACTGCCGATCGCTTGTGACAGACTTTTGAATATGCATGAGCTGTTGGGTGTCAGCACCAGCCCAGATATTTTGTGAATAGATGTGCGCTGCCAACCTCATAAGTGATAGCAGACACTTGACAGCGTTGTAATTCAGTGCGATGGGAAGCTAGCCATCCACCGACTGGTGACCGAGCTCTAAATGTGAAGCAGCGGCTGAAAGCCTGTTGACAACCATTTCCATGCATTAGTGAGAAGCACTGTACTTTAGTTCCATTAAAGCTTTGTCTCTCCAGCCACTCCTGAGCCAACAACAAGGCACTATTGTTTGAATGTGATGCAGTGAGATTATAAAATAGTGCATCGTGATGCCGCAGCACACAGACGTGTATTCAGAGTGTCTGTAAACACATTAATGGATTATTTTTACTTTCAAGAATTGCACTTTAGCAAATAGATCCTCCTGCTTCTAATTTATTACATCTGATACATGCAGTCTGAGAGCAATTCCTATTTTCATTCTGTTCTCTGTGATGTGAGTCACTTTGAATGCAAGCGCCTCGATGACTTCAGCGGTACAGCGACAGCGTCTGTAAACTCAAGAAGCTTCTTTTTCTCAGTTCACTTCCTGAATCCCTGAAGCTGCTGATCTCGTCTCTCTGCTCTCGTCTCTCTGATCTCGTCTCTCTGCTCTCGTCTCTCTGATCTCGTCTCTCTGCTCTCGTCTCTCTGATCTCGTCTCTCTCGTCCTGCACCTGCGTGTTCCGATGCGCTGAGTCTGCATGTTTTCTCTGGGGGACAACATTTGGTCATTTCAACCTGTTGTGCAGATCTCTCACTGAAGCATGTTCCCTCTGACTGCTGTTCCTGTAAACCAAACCAGGAACGACACGTTACAGTAGACGTGTTACGCCCAGGATCAACGTCTTTGTCTAAGTACTCAATTTTCTCAGTTTATTCCCAAGTTCATAACAACAATGTAAGCAAATGACTATTATTCCAATGGACCCATCGGCTGAATAAGCAGACTTGCTGGCCCATAGGCACTGTTTGTCTTTGATGCATGTATAAGTAGAGACAGCATGAGACAAGTGTTTCATGTGTATTATCGAAAGTATTCAAAAATATTTCTGCGAGTAACTTGGTTGGCTTTTAACTGAGATACGTTACTTCTTGATCCCGTGCTTTACGAGGTCAGTGGGCTCAATGCAGCGCAGACAGGACTCCTGGGAGGCAGCGAGGACGTGCTGATCTCTTCAGCAGTTGATTTCCCTGCTGCACAGGAAGTGCTGCCTCGCTGACAACGAGAGCAGGACCATCCAAGCAGAAACCTTCTCCTCCCAGCCCAGCATTCCTCACTGTCAGAAGCAGTTGTGGGTCGGGTTCAGGGTCAGGTGGAGCGGTCTCGGGAGAAAGAATCTGCCGTGCTCGTCACATCTACAATCATCCACATCCACTGAAAGGCAGCGTTGACAGAGCTTTTGCTGCTGTTGAAACCAAATGGCAGGAACGGCTTGGCAGTCCAGACATGCCGGTGGGTGTTCTGTGCCAGCGGCAGTGTGCTCCACATGGAGCAGATAAACCCTGCCTGGTTCACAGCCACCCCTGAACATGCCAGCACACAAGAGAGGCATAGGGACGCAGTCCAACAGAGCCATTGCTATAGGGACGCAGTCCAACGGAGCCATTGCTATAGGGACGCAGTCCAACGGAGCCATTGCTATAGGGACGCAGTCCAACAGAGCCATTGCTATAGGGACGCAGTCCAACGGAGCCATTGCTATAGGGACGCAATCCAACGGAGCCATTGCTAAAGGGACGCAGTCCAACGGAGCCATTGCTATAGGGACGCAGTCCAACAGAGCCATTGCTATAGGGACGCAGTCCAACGGAGCCATTGCTAAAGGGACGCAGTCCAACGGAGCCATTGCTAAAGGGACGCAGTCCAACGGAGCCATTGCTATAGGGACGCAGTCCAACGGAGCCATTGCTATAGGGACGCAGTCCAACGGAGCCATTGCTAAAGGGACGCAGTCCAACGGAGCCATTGCTAAAGGGACGCAGTCCAACGGAGCCATTGCTAAAGGGACGCAGTCCAACGGAGCCATTGCTATAGGGACGCAGTCCAACGGAGCCATTGCTAAAGGGACGCAGTCCAACGGAGCCATTGCTAAAGGGACGCAGTCCAACGGAGCCATTGCTAAAGGGACGCAGTCCAACGGAGCCATTGCTAAAGGGACGCAGTCCAACGGAGCCATTGCTATAGGGACGCAGTCAAACGGAGCCATTGCTAAAGGGACGCAGTCCAACGGAGCCATTGCTAAAGGGACGCAGTCCAACGGAGCCATTGCTATAGGGACGCAGTCCAACGGAGCCATTGCTAAAGGGACGCAGTCCAACGGAGCCATTGCTAAAGGGACGCAGTCCAACGGAGCCATTGCTATAGGGACGCAGTCCAACGGAGCCATTGCTATAGGGACGCAGTCCAACGGAGCCATTGCTAAAGGGACGCAGTCCAACGGAGCCATTGCTATAGGGACGCAGTCCAACGGAGCCATTGCTAAAGGGACGCAGTCCAACGGAGCCATTGCTATAGGGACGCAGTCCAACGGAGCCATTGCTATAGGGACGCAGTCCAACGGAGCCATTGCTTGGCTCTGGTAGTGGGAGTGGGTGCTGAAGAGGAGTAGTTTAAAAAGTGTCTCTTGGGTTCATTCTGACTGGCTTTCTGTACTTTAAATGATCAAATAGTGTCCGAAGCCTTAACTATCCCAACCGCAGAGAAACAGGCTTCAATTACAAACTGGTAAGAACTTTCTTAGTTTGCTGTTGGTGTAAATTCAACATGTTTATGTTCAATATTAATCTTCTGTGCACGCAGCTCAACACTTCCTGCTCAAATGTTTCAAATGAAAGGCCTTTCAGGGGCACAAATAGCATGATCCCTCCCTGTCCCGGCTTCCAAAGGTCCCGTAAAAGGTAACATTACCTCTTTAATGTGATGTGAAAAAGGGCAGTGAAGGATCAATGAGCTATTAATAATGGAGCGCAAGGGAGTTCGACAGGATGGAAAGCAGCGGCGGGATTGCTGTCTTCATTGGCTGCAGTTGTAGTTACCCCCAGTGCAGCATGTTGTCTCCACTGAAGTAGCCGACAGCGTTTTACAGGAAGTTTAAATGCCAATCTTATGGCGGCTTCATTGACAGTAGCCTAACACCGAAGAAAAGAAATGTAAAGTAAAAGTGATTGGAATAATTCGTTCATAACTGGTGTTATGGTCCGGCTCTTAAACCACAACAAAACGTCACGGAAACTCAGGCACGGAGCTAAACGAACGAATACTTTCAATGAACAAAGGCCAGGCCATTTCAAGCGTGCAACAAAGAGTGAGCATTCTTGTCGTGAGCGCCAGAAGGTTCCACTGCTGCTAGGCGCTCCTTGTCGCACACCAGGTGTGAGAGGGGAGGAAGCAGCACTTCCTCTGGATGGGGCGGGGCTTGTAGGGCGAAGCGCTTGCTTTGATATTTAGCTTCGGATGGCTGTGTTTGGCGCACTACGGCACGTCTGGTTGAATCTCGAGCTTCTCTAGAGTGGCAACAATCGGCTCCGACGGCAACTGGAACACGGTGCAGTGCGACACTCTCTCTCTCTCTCTCTCTCTCTCCCCCGCTCTATCTCTCTCTCCCCCTCCCATGATTTATCGCCTCCATATGTGAGCAGATGTCGTGCGTTGCACTGAGCGTGCCCTGTCTTGGGGTGAACAGCGATCCATCCTTCCCTGTGAGTCGTAATGCAGAAACCTCTTTAAGACGGCAGCTTGCTGTGAGTGATGCTCCAGTAGATCAAACATCTCCTCAGTAGATCGCTCCTCATGCTCAGCCATGAAGCATCAGACCATCAACGACAGCGACGAGCTCTTACTTTTCCCTTCCTTTCTTTTCCTCAGGTGAATAATTGATGTTGTAGTTGAATGATTAATTTTTTTATTTGCTCTTCTCAGTATTGATGTGTCTCATGTGTCATGATTCTCATTGTTGCTCCTTTGTATGATCTTCCCACAACTACGGCTGCTTGATGGCAAAACTCATAATCGCCATTCCTTCGGTCAATACTGAGAGCCTGTCATTGAACAGTTCTTCATTTACTTTGGAAACTACGTGTGTTTACTTGTAGACAATGTAATCCTGAAGACATGGAGACCTTTGATTGAGCAGCAGCAGCCCCGTCCTCCCCCGCGGGGAGAGAGGGAACCAGAGCACAGAGTCTGTGGCCCCAGGAAGCAACGAGGGCTCAAAGGCTTTCAGGCAACCTTCACCCCCAGGCCAGAGGTGAGCCGCCGTCAAAAGGTTTCAAAACGGTTTGATATTAAACTAAACACCCCAACTGGGCTTGGGTCTTCAGGAGTTGTTTCATTTATTCACCAACAGCCTGAACTTACACACACTGTACTGCTAGCCTCTCTCTCTCTCTCTCTCTCTCTCTCTCTCTCTCTCTCTCTCTCTCTCTCTCTCTCTCTCTCTGTCTCTCTCTCTCTAAAGAGATTCATAGATGAAGGCAGGTGAAAGCGCAATGGGGCACAATCATCGCTTTATCATAATTATGTTGTTTTTATCGTCCTTAGAATCCAGAATCATAATTGGAAATATAAGTGAATGAATCCCCAGCCCTCCAGCGGCTCCATGTGGGGGTCATTATATTGGTCAAGGGGTGTACCACCAGAATAATCCCAAGAGAACTTACTTTGAAAGAAAATGCTAAATTGAGTTAGCATGACCAGTGTAGGGCATTAGCATGTTAGCTGAACAGCCTGATGCGTTCTCCCACAGCTGCTGAGTGACTCGTCTTCTGCAGCTTGAGGGCACATCATAAGCTCCGGGATTTACCAAATGTTGGCAAACTCACAAAGCGGTCTTGCTTCCGTTTCACGTCGTGTCTATTAGCGTTTACGTGAAAATGAAATGACTCAGGTGGCATTTCATGATGCTTTTAGGATCTTGCTCAAAGTAATGAGTTTGTGACTCGTACTGTTCCCACCTTTCATGCTTTATCTACACATTTAAATGTCAATAGACTAAATTCTGATCGAGTGTGGAGCTAATCACTGACACATGAAAGAGAGGACAGGTCTCAGGTCTGACTCCAGACCTTAAGAACACGACTCTGATTCAGCTGTTAACCCTTTCTTGTGTGTGACACCGCGGCAGACTCATTGCAACAGCATCACGTACTTGCGCAGCTTTTTTCTTTTCGATTGTCTTTTTATTTGGGTCAAAGGAATGGAAGCCGAGCCTGAATAAGGGGGTAAGAAGTGCCACTGCAGCTTCAAAGAGGTTCAACATGATGCAACTGGATGCAATGTAATGTCAAACTGCAGCAACTGGGGCCTGAAGAAGCAGGTAGTTAAACAGAGGGCAACACGTTGAGCTCAGCAGCGTGGACAGAAACCGCTGGCTGTCATTATCTTCCACTGATCCTCCTGATACTCAGAGTTAGGCCTGAGACGTGACTTGATTCATATTCCATTACGAGCAGCTCCTTTGCAAGAGAGGCGGTGTCGTAAGACTGACATTTGTACGAGCTGAAATTGGGGTGCAATCGTGTAACACCATGAAAATTGCCTCCACAGATGAGGAATGGAACGATAACATGAACTTGTGATTACAACCACGACCATCCTAGTGTAGTTCTGCGAATGGAATGGAGTGAAAGAGGAGACAAAGCATGATTACACATGCCCGGAATACTGGTGCACATTTTCACCACGCTTCCTTATTTCCCCGTGTGATTGTCCAGAGGTTACGTCAAAGATCGGAATCGTTCAGAAATCATCGAAAGTGTCGAAAGTGTCAGTGTTGTTTAATTATAAACAAAATGCCTCTTTCTCCAAACTGCCTCCAGTTATTACGTTCAGGAATTCATCTGGAACATGAGAACGCTGGTATCGTTGACGCAGCCTGCTAGAAGCTGGCTTTCCTCAGAGATTAGACGTCTATCAGTCGCTGTCGGAAATGATTAGTTCCTCCATCTGCAACCGATTGATGTTGCAGTAAAGCAAGGGAACGGAGCAGCGGGGAATGAAACACAGCGTTTGCTGTTTGCGTGCCCGCATGCATCACAGGACTCTGGTGTTTGCACATTGTAGGCGAGCTGCTTGAGGAGCGCTGACCTGCATACGCACGAGGAGAAGCTTTTGTACACTTATGTACTCGAATTAGCTGCAAGCTGTTTTCTAAGGCTGGGGGAAGAAACCCAGCCCTTTGAGATAAGCGGCCCTTTCTTTTTAATCAAATGAGAAAATGTTCCAAATGACGAGAGTCAAATGAAAAGGAGGTTCAGGCATCAAATCAAACTCAGAAGCAGCTCTGTGGGAGAAAACTGTGGAAACACAATTCACTTCTCACTGCTTTGCACAACGTTTTGCCTCATGCTCTTCCTGGGATGAGGTTGACTGTTGATCATCTCTGCATGAAATGTCCTGAACTGACGGAACCGTAACTCCGAATAGTTCGATATGATGCCACTGATCTGGAAACAGATCTATTTCAAAGTGCAGCAGGTGTCAACGTGTGTGACTGAACTGAACTGTCGGTGATTGAAAGTTATTTTCTATGAAGATATTAAGGGAGCAGGTCTTCAGTCTTCATAGTGAACATGAATATCTAGAATAAGAACATATCAGAAGGTTTGGCTGGTGTTCCTTATGAGTCACATGACCTATATCACACACACACAACAGATGGGAATAGTGTTAGCTGTGTTACTTCAGTTCACTGAGGACTGAGGCACTCTGGTTCCTCTGAAGCCTCTGACTTAGTCAGTTTACTCTCCAACATCAGCTGCTTCTTTCTGTTTGTTTGTTGGATTGCTCGGTTGCTTTTCAGTGGCAATGTGGATCACGTTGCTCCTTTTCAATTCTTCTGGAGGCCGCCTCGACCTCGTCCTTATTTTTATTTATCCACAATTTGCTCTTATTTTGTCTCCATCGACTTCTGGGATCCACAAATGTTTGTCTTATTTTTGCTCTTGTCTTATGAAACATGTTACGAGTGGTCGCGAGCACTCTTAGAAAGTTGAGGAGAAAACTAAATCTTCTTTTCACCATCGACAAATTGTTTGTCCAATGCAAGGAAACAAGTTTTAGAGGAGTGAGTCGTCTCTACACTCACACGATGATTTGATCATCATTCACCTGTCTACCGTAGATGCACATATTTCTCCTCTCACTGCATCGCATCCTCAGCCAGCGTATAAGCTCCGCCCTCGGTGAAACCCAGAGATCAGAGGAGAGAAGAGAGAAACACGGAAGCGTGACAGAGAACGACAGCGAGACGCAGTCACGGCTCGCACTCTGCTGAAATGAAACCAAATCCCGATTTTGTGCCGACACCGCATCGATGCAGAATCACTCACATCTGCATCGCAATGCATCTTAGAATCCGTCAAACTGTTTGCGTTGTTGAAGCAGCAGAGGGAGTACAGCCCAAGCTCAGTGTTGAGTTGAGTAAAGACGTTGTGCGCATGCGGGCCTTTATCAATCTGTACATCAGCATACTGACTGGAGCAATTAAGACAAACGTTTGAGCATCTGCCGAGTTCTGAGACCACGAGGCCGAGCTGAACAACAGGCACCGTCCCATCACAGACGTGTGTTCGCTGTTCAGGCCCAGCAGTCAAATCGTCCACGATGATGTGAGCCAAACATGTTTTCTGTGTTTCTGTGTCAACGCACCTTGAAGGCGTGGGAGTGTCAGTGGATCCACTTAGAGAGAAGCAGGAGGAGGTGCGGAGTGTCAGACAGATCGATTCTGCATTTTGAGCATAAAATGAATCCACTGATGAACATTTGCTCTCCACGACGCCCACAGCTGCTGTTGGACCTCGTTGCTCTGTGCTAAACTCCTTCATTGCTCAGCAGCTGTCGATGCTGTCGGGATGAGCAGCTTTTTTTCTTTTGTGCCCCAGAATGACATGGCCACCCCGGCCTCTACATTTGAATGTCCGGTTACTGCATATATTATGTTCAATGAATCCCTGCACGCTGGACTTATCTCCATGCTAATGAGGTCCTATCTCCTCAGAGTGAGTCTGCAGCTCAACACGCGTGTCTGGCAGGATGATGTATCGCTGTGCTGAACGCTGGACCGTATCAAGCAGCAGAACTCAATCAGTGCTGTTGTCCCAGCGGAGGGATTCAGCTGTTGTTAACTGGACGGGGCTCTAATACTAAAGCTTGTTCTTTTCATCGCATTTCTCAACTCACTCAACCCAAACCACATGCAAGTACCGTATTAGGGCACGGACAGCATCCTCTGAACTGCACTGTCCTGTGGCTGCTGTTTAGAAGGTGTGTGTGCTCTGTGGCTGCTGTTTAGAAGGTGTGTGTGCTCTGTGCTGTTTAGAAGGTGTGTGTGCTCTGTGGCTGCTGTTTAGAAGGTGTGTGTGTGTCCTGTGGCTGCTGTTTAGAAGGTGTGTGTGTGCTCTGTGGCTGCTGTTTAGAAGGTGTGTGTGTGTCCTGTGGCTGCTGTTTAGAAGGTGTGTGTGTGCTCTGTGGCTGCTGTTTAGAAGGTGTGTGTGTGCTCTGTGGCTGCTGTTTAGAAGGTGTGTGTGTGCTCTGTGGCTGCTGTTTAGAAGGTGTGTGTGCTCTCTCTCTCTCTGTGTCCCTGAAGGTCTTTTAGAAGTCACCACTCACTAGAAGCCGGGGAATAGACTGTCTGGCTTGACGGAGAAGAGATGCCCCCCCCCCCCCCCCGCCCCCCAAGAGGCTCCGGCCCGATGCTCACACCTCATACAGATTCACTTTCATGTGGACGATTAGCATCAGGTAATGCTGCAGCCCACCGCTTTGAAGTCAAGGCTGATATCAAAGGATCAGGGGGAGACGGGGACGTAGACGAGGGAGTAGATGTGACTGCTTCACTGCATGTGAATGAGTCGACTGCAGGGTAAAAAGAACGCATTAATAGCACTGCTGACGGCAATCACTGCTGGCTGCTGTCCTCCCATTGAAAGAGAATCCTTTATCCTCATTGATGAATGAGTGAGAAAACAAATACGTTTTTAAGACATCTCTTTAGCACAAACTGTAACAAAACCATCAGCACACGGAAATTTGAAAGAATTGAAAAAACAAACAAGGGGAAGGGAACATCTCTGACTGCTGTCACTGTGAACGTTGATCTGCAGCGCTGCATATTCGCTGTTTAAAGAAAAGAAGAGGCTCATGAGCCAGCACACTCCAGATGTGTTACTCACACACCACTTTGTGCTACGACTCTCCTCTGTGTGTTGAGCTTCGATCCAGAGCAGTCCGAGCAGCACGAGCGCTGCAGGGAGGGGAGCTTCAGCTGAAGTGCTTCCACCCTGCTATGCTAATCCTGTAGCTGCAAAGAGGGAAAGGATAATGGAGAGCCGGGCCGAGGGGGGCAGCGAGGTGCATCTCAGCAGGGGTGGTTCTGCAGGGTGAGCCAAGTGGGAAGACCACATCTGTGGGGTGTTGGAAGGAAGCCTGACCGCCACGAAGGGCCTCAGCAACAACAACAACAAGCACAACGGAACAACCCCGCGCACCCACGTGCACATGTTCACGTTCACGTTCACGTTCACGGTCGTGTTCATGTGCACGTGCATGCTCATGCTCACGTTCGTGTTCATGTGCACGTGCATGCTCATGCTCATGTCCATTCTGTGGATGTGCAACAGCTTAAGCTTGTATTTGAAATGACATATATGCTTCCCCTGTGTATACATACTGAATATGTATTGGATATTTCATTTCCGTTTCCATGTTGTAAGAATTTTTGTCAAACATCCCATAAAACATTTGATACCTTTGTATTGCATAGATGTGTAGATTACAGTTAAACGACCAGGTGTTTCTTATTAGGCCAGCAACAAATAATTATTAACAATAATTATAATACATTTTGATGACAATTATTTTCTTGCATAATCAGTTCATTTGTTTGTAAACAATGAATACCAAATTGGTTGATTGAAAATATGTTTTATGCGACAAATATTCCAAAATATAAAATAAATTCAGTTCACTTTCACATCTCTTAAACACAATGAGCAACGCTGCAGCGGGACGATTGACATTCTGCTTGAAATGACTTCTGGTCTCACCCGAGGTGACCTGGCTGAACAGAAGCCCGTCTGATTGCATTGTTAACACATTCCACGCTTTGTAAGCTGTGGATTTGACGTGCTGTTCAGAAACAGCTCTCCCGTAGTCACCACTTCAATCTCCTAATGCTTTGATTTATAAAGATGATTGAGGTCAGAAGTTGTGGATGTGAGTGTGCGTGAGGAGCAGTGTGTGTTTTTCAGCTTCACTCATCTGTCGCTTTGAACAAAACACGCAGATAACACTTGTGATGACTGTGATGTCAGCCACAGCTGCATTAAAACATGAGTCATTCACCAAATGCTGCAATTATTGGTATTAAAAACAGGTGCAGCTGACCCTCCCAGAGCGGTTCAACAAGTCATCTCAGGAACGATCGCACTCACGTGCACGATGGATAATTCAAGTGGCACTCTGAACAAATCGAGTGTTTAAAAAAACAAAACAGCTGCAGAGTAACACTGAAATCATGCTTTCACTATGTGGTAAAACACAGCAAAGAAATGAATTTCAAGCTCACGTCCTCTGCTGTCTCCCTCTGAGTCCCCCCCCCCCCCCCCCCCCCCACAATGCTTCAGTTAAAGTGATATCAGGCGAGAAGCGAGTGGGCGGTGATGTTTGGTTGAATGTGGGGGTAATCAGCTTAATGCAGTTAAAGGGCCGATGGGACGCGCGCCAAATCTCTGGCTATTAAAGTCGCACTGTGTCCCCGGCAGTGACCTCATCCTCAGCTTTAATTATTCAATAGTGTCTGTCTCCGTCCTCTTGTCCACCCTCTCTCTCTGGTTCTTCGTCAGGCTCGCTCATTCTCACTTCATCTCGCGCGCTCTCTCTTTCTTCTCCTTTGCAGCCCTTCTGCTTTTCGACATTACTCCTCATTTCAAAGTGTAGTGAACCTCATTGAGACTCCCGCAGCACTCACTTTATTGCAGATGTTGCTTCTCCTCCTTTGCTCTCTCATCTCATTTCTGATCCTTCCTTCCCTCTTCCACCCCACCCCCACCCACCCCTGCTGTCTCCGTCTGTTCCAACCTCTCCATCCTTCTCTTCACCCCTCACCCCAATCCATTTTACTCTCATACCGTATCTTCCATCAAGTCTTCCTCCTCTCCTCTCCTCCTCACTCCTGTGCTTTCTTGTGCCTCATTGAGCGGCAGCAGTGGGTGGCCTGGTGCTTTATGACGATGTTCTGAGGAAAGGTTTTAATAATTACATTTTATTTAACAGCGTACAGTATGTCAGAGGGGAGCAAACATTTTTGATCGTGGGCCATATACAGAGAAAGCATATAAAATCTCTCTCTCTCTGTCTTTCTCTCTCTCTCTCTCTCTCTCTCTCTCTCTCTCTCTCTCTCTCTCTGTCTCTCTCTCTGTCTCTCTCTCTGTCTTTCTCTCTCTGTCTCTGTCTCTCATTGTCTCTCTCTGTCTTTCTCTCTCTCTCTCTCTCTGTCTCTCTCTCTGTCTCTAGACCTCATCTTGATCCTTGTACTCTTTCAGAATAAAACCCTCACAATGAAATGATATAACCTGTCTCTAATTGCTTCTGTGTTATACTTCCACCTCTCCACTCCCTTGCGCCCTCCTTTCATTGCCTCCGATCCCTCCGTCATACTCTATCTCACCCCTCCTCCGCTGCCGATAGTTTCCTGTTTTATCTCCCTGATCATGTGCTCCGTCTTTACTCTTCTTTCTATTTCATTCCACCAAACGCTTTGCCTGTTTCCTGTTACAATACGCTATCAATATAGCACAGACAACCACTGGTGGCTACTCATGTTCAACCACTTACGTACATTCTTAATTCCTCTAATTCATCTGCATGGGCTTAACACAGATAGATGCACACACACACACACACATGGGGAGATGAACACACATGAACACACAGACGCACAAAGAGCAAACACAACATTCAGTAAAACACACACACAAACGCACGCTGGAGCATGTATCCATACACAAGTACACAAGTACACAAGTACACAAGTACACAAAGTGTCACTCAGCCATAACATCACTGCCGAACATCTGTTGGCACATCTATAATTTCAACAGAACCCCGGTATGCCATTGAGATGCACACTTTGCCAGCTGGGCTAACACTTCTGCCAGCCTCACAGCTGCACCGTGTGTGTGTGTGTGTGTGTGTGTGTGTGTGTGTTTAGCAAAAAGAAGAAACACCTGCTACTCTTCCTCTCTACACCTTGTTATTGTGCGTGTTACTATCCGATGTGTGTCTCTTATCTACATCAAGTCACCGGATCAGAGACGCATCTTGACTTGTTATCAACGCGTTCTTTCCTCCTGAGATGCTTTGATGTGTAGCCAATCACTCTGCATGTAAACAACGGCATATTCTTCATACTCTGCATGCAGTATTTATTCACTTACACCATGTAAATATTAGATCTCCCTGTGTAACATCATGTGGTCCATTGATTCATCGAATAAATAGTACTTTCCCTTCATTGAGGAACAATAGTAAATATGCAAAAGAGAAAATTAGACTAAACTACTTGGTTTCCCTTTTGCAACATTCAACATTATTACTGAAATTGCATTTAATAATATCCAAAACTAAACCCATTCTGTGCATTTAAGTGCTGTATTATGTTCTTGGTTTTAAGGCTCCAGCCAAATTATTATTTCTTTACCGCCGTCCCAGAATAATCATTCCAACTGTCCCAGAGTCAGTGTTACCACCAACATTAACACACGGTCACGGCTGTGGTGAAGAAGTCTTTTACTGACGGTGCATTGCGGTGTACACCACCCAGCACGAAGCTACATGGTGGATTTGGTCACGTGGTCTTCTGCAGACATTATGACAAAGTGATGGGGTATTTCTTCGATGTGTTTTTCTGAATACGGTCTCATTGATTTGCATGGAAAGTACATTGCTTCATCTATCAGTTGTAGAGGGCGTCTGTGAGATTGGATGGTCGTTTTCAGAGATGGAAATATTGATTTAATATCTCAGCATTCATACCTTGAGGTCCTTGCAAAGATTGACAGGCTCACTTTAATTTTAATTATACCTTTAGGTGCTGCTATCTGTATTTAATTGCAGAACCTCTTAAATATTACATGCAGCAATTTGATCTCAGCAGACTGTGTTCTATAATTGGTACATTTTGGTGCTTCCTGTCCTAACGAGTATTCCCGCTAAGGATATGCTGCACATTTGAAGGTGTTATCCTGGTACAATGGTGGGAGTCTCACAGGAGCTGTGAAGTCTGGGCAGACAGAAGAAGCTGGAGCAGGAGATGGAGGGAGACGGACCGTGGGTGCAGCGTGAGAAAGATGGAGCTATTTAAAGCTATTTCTAACCTCTAGATGTTCACTGTGAGGAAATGTGCTGCAGCCAGTGAACAGTTTCACCAGCCTCACGTGTAGAGGATCCAACGAGGACGCAAGCACTTTCAAATGTGTGGAAGCGAGAGAGAGAGAGAGAGAGAGCGAGAGAGAGCGAGCGAGAGAGAGAGAGCGAGCGAGAGAGAGCGAGAGAGAGAGAGAGAGAGCGAGAGAGAGCGAGAGAGAGAGAGAGAGAGAGCGAGAGAGAGCGAGAGAGAGAGAGAGAGCGAGAGAGAGAGAGGGAGAGAGGGAGAGAGAGGGAGAGAGAGAGAGAGCGAGAGAGAGAGCGAGAGAGAGCGAGAGAGAGCGAGAGAGAGCGAGAGAGAGCGAGAGAGAGCGAGAGAGAGCGAGAGAGAGCGGGAGAGAGGGAGAGAGAGAGAGAGAGAGAGAGAGAGAGAGGGAGAGACAGAGAGAGAGACAGAGAGAGAGAGAGAGAGAGAGAGAGAGAGAGAGAGAGAGACAGAGAGAGAGACAGAGAGAGAGACAGAGAGAGAGAGAGAGAGGGGCTAACATGTAGAGCGGTACAAGCAGCATTATGTTATTAAAGGAGATTAGGGCAAGCAATCAGTATTGGTCGCCATGGAAACACCCACCCTAAACTGGTCGTAAGTGGAGCCGGCCGGCTCTAAAGCCAAGACTAAGATTCTGGGACGGGGATACGCTAAATGGCATCTACTCCCGCCCACCCTGCCCCCTCCCTCAACTTCCTGCCTGTAATTCGGGATAACATGAGGATCTCCATCCCAGATGATCTGTGTCCTCATGTATTTATTCTTGTTCTGCTTATTTATGGAAACATGGATTGTCGAAAGAAATCTTCTGGTTTCTATCATAACTGTCCACAACTGTGATTCCACGAGCTCCACCTGCAGGTGTGGATGTGTGAACATGAGGTTGCTTCTGTGTTTGGAGGGTTTTCATACCCTTTGTAAATGTGAACCCCCGATAAGCTGCCATAAGAGACGTTCCTTTATTGAGCATCTATGTGTGAACAACCGCCATGACAGGAACTGCCCCAGTTCCGCCCGTGCCAAGTGAAAAAAGAGGGTGAGAGGCTTTCCAGCCCTCTGATTGGTCTCCTGAAAGGTAGTCGGCTAAAACAGGCTTAAATATGAGCGCTAAGCCAGAGAGTCACAAGCACAGACAGAAGGAGAGCAAGGCGACATCGGGACTCTGTTGTTTGTATGAGCTGAAGAAAGCTAAGCACTCGTTAAGGTGTTTTACAGCACATTACACACTCATTATGCAGTCTGGACAATATGCTTCAGCTGGAAGCCGAATGATTCTGCTCTTTTCATACAAACATATTGTTTGTATAGAAATCAGTGTTTTGTCTTCTTTTTCTCATCCTCTGTTCATCATTCTACACTGACTGTAATGATGTCATGATGAGGACATGGTGGTGAATATCTGTTGCAACATTTTAAATCAATTTAATGCTTCACGGTGCACATCATGTATTCACAAAGATGCAGTAAAACAACAATAATGTACTAAAGGACCATGAAACAAACAAGTGCATTTAAACTAAATACTCACTGCAACTGTGTTCCATTGAAAGATGATAATTCAGTTCTGCTAAAATAATTGCTCCAAATGTGCTAGAATGCAAATCCTCTGAGGCAAGTGTTTCAAAACAACGATGTCCTCACGCGTCCTAAAGGTGGAACTTGTGCCTCTTGTGGCAACTTCCTGTTTGAAAGAGTGAAGCCAATGAAGACTCTTTCTCTCTTATCAGCGGGCGACTCCTCTGGTTGCAGAAAGAAGTGTGAGTGTAATTAAGTCTGTAAGAACATTGCTCGACTTCTCTCTTGATTCATTACCTCCGTAAACATGAACACCATTCAACGATTCAAGTCTTCTTCAACGCAGCGTTTAGTGAATGATGGTCCCACTTAGAGTACAACAGGGTGTGCTTTAGGGCGGGACTGCATGCTGATTGACAGCTTGTGCTTACCGTGAGACTTCTGGTTGCAAAAAAAGCAAGATGGCGACTCCCAAAAAATGAGACGGCGACAAACTCAAGGCATCAGTACACAAACAGGTGGTTGATGTCACGGTGGCTCCGTCCACTTCTTGTGTGTGGATATATGTATATGTATATATATATATATATATATATATATATATACACACACACACACAGGTATACAGCCTATGGTCACCTCCTGCCCTGAACCACCTTGAGATGACATGTTCTAATCGAATGTTATGTTCCAGAACCCGTGTATCAAACTTTTCACATTTGTTCTGTGAGGTATTGCAGTGTGTGCTTCATTGTTGTACTGTAATATATTGGGATGTATATGTCTAGTCATAGGCTGCTAGTAGCAGAAAGAAGAGTTGGCTTGAGACGGTTACAGTATTTAAATCAATACACTGCTACAGCACTGCTCGTGCCAAACTCTGCAGGCAGCCAGGAATAGTAGCCACAGTCTGACAGACACGCTGTCACTGACACTGGTACATTATGGGATGCACAGGAGGTGTCAAGGGCAGTGAGTATGAGCTGGTACCACCAACCGCTGCTAAAAGCTGCTCTAATGTGGGTTTTAGTTCTACTCAACTCGATGGAACTATTTTAAGCATATGTCAGCTCACTGTTGCTGTGTGGTTCCCTCAGACCCATTCTCCACCATGTGCTCAGTCAGCAGTAACCAGCACATGGAGACAGTGTTTGAAACTACGGGACACAGCGGAGCAGCAGCTAAAAGACACATCTGTCCTTCAGGAGTTGGTGCAGACCAAAACCGAACCAAAAGTAGAGCAAATATTTGTCCTGCATACAAATCAGGTGCACACGACTCTCAATGAATGCTGACGCTGCTACACATCCAGCAAATGTCTGCCAACAAGTTTGCTACATCAGCTTTGTAAGGTAGTAATATGTCCATGTTGTGTCTGCAGCTTGTTTCCACTGTGCCTAGTTGTAGTAATGCTAATTAGTTGTAGTAATTGAGGTTGTAATGCTCGAGCGCCGGCTGTTAGCTTAGTAATATACAAGCCGAGGAGGCAGGAGAAGGTATCCCAAAGAGACATAGCAGTGCACACCTGCCATGTATCCAAACAAATGAAAGAAATGTCCCACGGAGAAGCGGCAGATATTGACTTTATTCAGCACATATCCTTGGAACTGATCGGAGGGGAATCCAACGGCACCAGCAGCCGTGTTTTATCGAAGCTTTTATTTTCTACTCCTGCCTCGTTATTAGGTCAACAACACACAATCCCTGCATGCTCGTCATCCATTACGCAGAAGTGTCGACACTGCTCATCCAGGATGTAGCTTTAGCTCCTACAAATTGAATTGGGAACATTAATATTCCGCTCGGGGCTCCTGTGCGCTCGGGCGGGGCTCGACACGGGGAAGTGGAGAGAGAAGTATTATGTCCTGTCAGCATATGCGCTGGGCCCCGTCCATCTGCGTGATGGGGCCCCACAGCAGCACTAACATCCCTCTGCACTGCCCTGGAGTACAGTCGAGGGCCCCCAGCGGGCAGAGCAGGAGGACATGTTCCCCACACGGGACTCGGGGTGAGCTATCTGTGTGTTTCTCACCTCTGCTTGTGTACATGCACCAGCAAGTGCTCGTGTCTGTATTACACGAGCCCACACATGTAAATTCTGCCCTTTCATGCCCACGTGAGTACAGCAGCATATACGACAGCGCCCTGTCTGCTATGTGGTGACAGAGGTCACCTGCCTACATCTGGGGACTGCTCTGTCATCCTCTCTCCTCCCCTTTCCTCTTACCCAATCAGCTGTCTCCCCAGAGGCACCTTATCCTTACTGCCATCTGCTGGCACGGCATGCGCACTGATGAATTAACAAACACGGCTAAAAACAGGCTGGGCACTCATTCAAACAGTCATTATATAGGACATGGAGGGGGCCAAGGGGGGGGGGGGTTGAGTGTCAGAAGTTTGTCGGCTGATTCCTTGATGTTTTTTTTTTCTGGCTCTTTGAGGTTCATCAAACTGGTGGTTTTGCCTCGCTCGCCCTCGTCCTGTGACACCATTGGGGAGAAGCGCTGCGAGAGGAGAGGCTCGGGATGTGCAGCTTCTAATAGAGGCCGAGAAGTGAGGAGAAGTGAGCAGATGAGACTCGGGGAAAGGTGGACGTTTTGAGATCCAGCCGGGTATATTTAGAGCCGCAGCGATGTCACGTCCGACAGAAATACAAGACGATTAAGAGTCATGAGCCTCGGGGGAGTTATTGGCTTTGGGGTGTTTATGGGCATCGTGAGACAGAAACTGGTTGGCCCTCAATCAGGATCTTAACATTATTGGATGTATTTTATAAATACGTGCAGCAGTGAGTGCACAGATGTGTGAGTGAGAAGGTGACCCCTCATACCCCTGCTGGTGCTAGAGATTGGGATCAGGGTTAAGTACTATCTGACACACACCGGAAGATAAAGCCTCGTTCTGAATGTAAGATCAGTGGATCAGCGATGAAGAAAGATGGATTATTTGCAACTGATGCGACCTGGGGCCATAAAGCAAGATGTGAAATAAGAGAGAGACAGAAAAATAAGTGGGAGTGGGTCTGAAACCAGCCTTCTAGCATTATCCCCCCCCCCCCCCACACACACACACACACACACACCTACACACACACACACAACACATTATCATGAAACGTCTGTCCGCCCTGTTGACCCCCCTCAGCTCAGGTCAAATAAGGCAGATTACGCTGCAGTGAGATGGATGGGAAGACACAGATTGATGTGTGTGTGTGTGTGTGTGTGTGTGTGTGTGTGTGTGTGTGTGTGTGTGTGTTAACCCCGTCTGTTGTGTTGCGTAGTGTTGTGTGTGCACCAGGCCAGAGGGCTGACGCAGCGTAATCCTGATCGTCGCATATCTTCCACAGCAAGGCACCACTGGGAGGATTCCTCAAGTGTATTTACAGTGTTGCACTGTAAAACCAGCCTGCATTGAACTTTAAAATGTTGCATCATTGAAAGGAAAGGAGGCGATGGACTAACTCTGAATAACATATCTGGGTACTCAGTGACATGTAAATAAAAATATACATTCATTCAATGTTAAACACAGCTTATACGCGGATATGTGAGTTCTAGTACAAGAAGGTCAAAAACGCCAGGTGGGGCACTCTCGCACTCGCCTGAACAAAGTGGAAATTACTAGAACTCTGAAGGATAGCTTTTGCCCCAGTTAAATGTCACATAGTCTTACAGAGAACCAGTCTCAACTGCCTGCTCCATCTTAGAGATAGAAAGAGGCGCCCTTGCATATCTAGCGCCTAGCTTATCTAGTTGGCCGAACATAACAATATGCGGCTGAATCAACATCTCACACACTGACGTTCCAGAGAAGGCGGATCCCGGACGTGAGCCAGTGTGGGCGGAGATGCTCAGTGCTCCATCGGGCCATTTGAATGCTAGAAACAAATCCGCCTCCTACTATTGCTTTGACCAATAGGCTCCAAAAGGAGGACCTAATATATGAACGCATGCGCACTCTGTCTAAGCGCCTTTTAGCTTTTCATTCACTCCTACAGAGTGAACTTTTTTAGGTCCGTGCACGTTTAACTGCTGGACATAATACTTCTGTCACAAATAAACCTTATTGCTTGAATTGAGCTAAACGCCTCGACCTAAGTCTGTTCACCTGAGTTTTCTCCTCAACATGAGATTTATTCTCAACATGGTAGCAGAGTTTGGCTTTAACGATCAGTAGGAGATACATCTCGTGACGGACTTTTTCTTCTGTCCACAGACAAAACAACAGGTGTTTTCCCGAGAGGCTGGGGATTCCGGAGGCCTGCCGGAACGATTCTTATCACCTCGGGGAACTGATCAAACAGCGCTGAATCAAAAGGTGAGCAGAGCCTATTTAAATGAAATCTGCAGAATTGTATGTAGGAAAAACCAAATTGAATTGATCAGAAGTACCGGGTGTGAGTATGAATTGCTTTGACTAACTTTTTAAAGATAAATTGACGAAGCATTGTGACAGGATTGTTATGACAGCAGTGGGGGTTTTTAGCATAGAATGTACATGTGTGTGAGTGGATCTAACAGAAATTAAGGATTGTAAGTTCTATAAACTGGCATCGTGTTCACCGTGTAAGTTTTGATAACTGTTCGGAGGTTACACAGCCGTGGCGAAAGCTTCGGTTCGCTGACCAATGACGGTCTGAAAGACTGAATTCCGGGCCACAGTGTTGATTTATGCGAAGTTGCAAGCTGAGATTTGGATCAAGTATATAGAAATGTTGTTGGAATACGCTGATGTGACTGTAGTGTGTCTGGAGACTGCAAAACGCCATTTCCTAAAGGGACCAGGTTCATGCAATGTTGTACACTGTAAAACGAAGATCCATCCAGAGAATTTTAATTGAGAAAAATAAATTGATGAGGTCAAATTGAGGTAATTGATGAGGTTTGTGTACCAGTATTGCAGAAGTGGCAGTGTATGGGTTTGCATGCAGCATAGATGATCTCAGGGAGACATCGATTCAATTGTAGCACAAGATATCGCCACTTTCTTAGGAACCGTGCTCGCACAAGGCGTACACTGTAAACAATAAGGTCAATAGACCTTTCCTGACGAGGTCTGTGTGCGATTATTTGTGGAATCACGGCTGTGTGTGGTCGATTGAGTGCTGGGTAATGTCTCAGGGAGACACAGGTCGGAATTCAGAGAATGCACAAGAATTCGCCACTTCCTTAGGGACCGTGTTCGCACAAGGCGTACACTGTAAACAATAAGGTCAATAGACCTTTCCTGACGAGGTCTGTGTGCGATTATTTGTGGAATCACGGCAGTGTATGGTCGATTGAGTGTTGAGTAATGCCTATTAGGTATCCATCTCCTTCGGGACCGTGCTCGTGAAAACGCTATAAGAGCAGATCTATATGTGATTTGTGCGTATTTCAGTGACGGCAGTGTATGGTGTCAATCTGGTATGGATGTGAGTGACTGTGTGAAGCGTACAGGTGTTAGAGAGTACATGTGTAGTTGTAAAGTTGTAGTGTTTTTCACCAGGTTGGTGTGCTTCTCAGAGATTGACGGTCAGTGGAGCAGAGCACACGCATAAGACACAAACTTTGCACTCAAACACAGAACCACAAAACACTAGAATAGAAGAGGAAAGCTGAGGGTTAATATACGTGTTAGTTTTACTGGTAGAGTTACAAAGATTACAGATTTATTGGAAATTGTGTTCCATAGGAACCGTGAACAGAGTTAGGAGCGAAGACACAGCAGGCAAAGGCACAGAGGCAAGGGAGTGAACATCTTAGATAAGAAAGACAGCTGCAGCCAAAACAGGGAGAGATAACAACTAGGACAGAGGGCACAAGAACATTTCACAGGAGCTTTGGCTCCCTCTGTTGGACATTCGGGAGTACAGCACCTAAAACATTTTGAATTGAAAAAAGGATTGGAATTGGGAAAAAAAAAAAAACATTTTGAAAAGAAAAAGAGGATTGGAATTGAAAAAGATTGATTGAAGAAAAAAAAAAACTTGAACTGAAAAAGAAAAGAACAACACAAGAAGACATGGCTGGAGCTGTGGCTCCATCTGGTGGCTACTCAGGAGCACTGCGTGCAAAACTGAAAGAAGCTGTAACAGACACAAGAGGCAAGACTGCATGGAAGAGAGACAAGATTCATTGGGATAACTGCATGAAACGATGGACAAAGGAGGGCTGGTGGTGGGCGGCCAGTCCACTACCTCCATCAGCCAACAACCTCCTGCTCGTTACCAACGATTTGACAAAACGAGTGGCTCAAGCACAGACTGCAGAGAGAAATCAAACGACAAATCAAACCAAGCGATGGGGGTTCGCTAACCCACTGAAGCAAGCCCGCAAAGACAGAGAAGAGGAACAGCGAGTGGCAATGATGGCACTAGGAACGGCCATGACGGATCGGATACAGGTGGACATGCCGACCGGAAAAGAACAAACCAGGCCCCATCAGTCACTCGACATCACCCCCCTTGACATTACCCCCCTCGACATCACCCCTACCACTCAAGCCCCGGTAGGTCTGGAAAAGACTGCACAGGAACCGGGCCAGGCATCTCTGGCCTCGGCCCCTCCCCCGCCCTCAACTGGCCTGTCTCCAGCACTTCCTCCGGTTCCTCCCCCCCAGTATCACCTTCGGCCCCATGGCCCGCCCCTCAAAGGAGAAACAGAAGAGATTGATGCCGGTGAATATCCCCTGAGAGCAGCCCCCACTCTCGCGGACCCACTGCGTGATCAATTTGTGCCTTTTGGGTTTGCAGACATGACCAGCATGGTACAACAGCTCCCATCCCTCCACGCGGGAGCCAATCCATGGATTGAGCTCATGGAATCTTTGACTGCTGGCCGCCAGCTGGCAGTGGGCGACCTGAGAGCACTTCTCTCCCGCTGTCTGGACCCAACCCAGTGTACTACCCTACTATACATGGCAGGCGCCGGTGTGGCACCAGATGCCGACCCCTTTGATCGATATCGTACAGCGTTGTGGCAGGAGCTCAGAACTAAGTTCCCCACTCCAGTGAACCAAGGCGCAGTGGCAGCATTCATCTGGGCCCCGGCAGAGCCCCCGCCCCTGTACTTGGCCAGAGCAGAACGGGTGTGGCGCGAGGCCTTCAGAGAGCCACATGATGCAAGCATTACCACAGTGGCACTATGGCGCACAATGGTAAAACGAGGCCTACCTGATGGACCTCGCCAGAGCATGGACGCAGTGGTTGGCCTAGAAGAAATGACACAAGACATGTGGAACGCCCAGCTCCGACATTACCTCTCCAAGCACATTCAAACTGAGGCGGGTAGTGACACAGAAATTAAGGCCCTGCAGAAGGCCCTACTCAAGAAACAACTCAAAGAACAAGACGCGGCTAAGGCAACCAAGAAATCTAAGGCTAAACAGCAACAACAGCTGGTAGTCCAACCTGCACCGGCTCCACCTCCAACGGCACCTACTCCCTCTGTCCCACTGGAGGTCTTGATAGCTATGATGTCAGCAGGCGGTGAACAGTCACGCCCATGGGTCCCTCAGGGCCAATGGGGTGGAAGAAGAGGAGCCAGAAGAAGAGGAGAGCCTGGAGGCAGAGGAGCATCCTATTTCTGCTACAACTGTGGGAAACCGGGACACTTCGCAAGACACTGCAGGTCAGCACGGCAGCAAACACAGAGAGGAAGAGGACAATACTCCAGAGGAGGAGGCGGACATGGCTATGATGGACAAAGACCACAGCAAGGGGCCCATCAGGCTCCTTGGGACGAGGGACATGGTCTCCAAGGCGGGGCCCATGCCACACAGGACGCGATCTGATGACTCGCCTCAATCTGATCATCTGGATGAACCAAGACGGTGTCCATGTCTCGTCCAACCCACCAACTTGTACGTTGTCCATGCCAGTACGCATTCTCTCCCTTGCTCCCATTACAGAGACAGTGTCCCCCACAGACGAATAAGTTTTCTGGCTACGCTGTCTTCAAACTGGCCCCCAGACCCCTGCCATCCAATATTGGTTCAACATTCTCAAACCAAAAATCACTCAGCTTTTCCCATACAGAACTCCCCTGGACCACGTCCACTGCACTCATGTCCCCAGACTACTCCCTACCGTTCCACCTTGATGTTTCCGAAAGAGACAGCCTACTCAATGCTGTACTCTTCCAGAAAAAGGGGGGTGAGAGACAGGTACTGATGTATCACACATCAAAACTTGACACTGTGGAAAATCTCATATTGTCATGGGCCATCCACTGGAAGCCAACATCCGCCCTGAGCTCACAATCGAGCACATCAAAGAACATCAAAAGAAAGCAGGACCTTAGGAATGGTCCGAATGGACACGAAAAGGAGCCTCAAAAGACAAAGAAGGTCTGTGGAGAGCCCACGACGGCAGAGTGGTTGCCTCAGCAGAACTGTGTGCAGCACTCCTACCAGGGGCCCACGGACCTACACACGAGGGAAAGAGACGGACATTGGACAATTTAAAACAACTATGGTGGCATCCGCACATGGAAGCGATATCTTTCCTCTTCTGCGATGAATGTCAAATTTGTGGAAATCACAACCCAAGAAAACCATTCAAGACACCGATGGGATCCTATCCCGTGCCCTCTGCCTGTTTCCAAGACATCAGCATAGATTATACAGATATGGGACTAGAGAACAGAGTGCAGGGAAAGAGGTACATCTTGGTAATGGTAGACAGATTTTCAAGATAGGGTGGAAGCAATTCCCACCAAGAGAGAAGACGCGCAGACAGTTGTAAGGTGGCTGCAGACAGAACTGATTCCCCGTTACGGAGTGCCGAGATGCATCCGCTCTGATAACGGATCACACTTTAGCAACACCATGCTCGCACAGGTAGAGCAATCTCTGGGAATCACACACCGATTCGGGTCAGTCTATCACCCGCAATCTCAGGGCCTGGTGGAACGAGCGAATCAGACCCTTAAGGCCAAAATTGCCAAAGTTTGCGCGGGCTCCAAATTAACATGGGTTGAGGCCCTGCCCCTGGCCCTTATGGCCATGAGGTCCGGAAAAGGGGGAGAAACACATCTCTTCCCACACGAGATCATGACTGGCCGGCCGATGCCAGGTCCACCCAGAGATGGAGGTCATATGCCACCTCTGGATGTACAGCAGATTGAAATGTCTGACTATATGAGTGCCCTAACTTCTCTTGCTGAAGCTCTCTCCAAGCAGATCGAGAGGACTCGAGCAGTACCTGAAGCAGCGGCAGCTGGAAAGCAGATACAAGTAGGTGATTGGGTCAGGGTCAAGGTTCACAAGCGCAAGTGGACTGACCCCAGGTGGACTGGGCCGTACGAGGTGAAGGAGGTTACTTCACACTCGGTCCAGGTCAAGGGCAAATCAGGCGCCCCTTGGCACCACCTGACACATTGTGTCCCAGCACCGGTACCAACCAGAACACTAGGAGAAATTCGCACTAATTTGGAAAATGCATCAGGAACTTAGACGCTGTCTAGGGGACCCTTATGCAAACCCCGCCGACCGAGGTCGGCAGCGCTTCACCTGGGAAGGGGTGGGATGTGGGAAGAAAACTATAATGGGGGTGGGAATGGGCATACTAGTTGCCTTACTGATCTGGGGATTAGAAACCAAGTATCAGACACACCAGCACCCATCTCATTCAACTGCCCCTCTTCCCTCTCCATCCCCGAATCAGACACACACCCGAACTAGACATAGCACCCCACCAGTTTCCGATCCAGACGATTCAGATGATAGGGACCTAAACATAGAGTTACAGCCATTGAATGAGTAGTTCCAAAACATAGAAGTTCACACCTAGCAGGTGTGAAAAGGGGGATTTGTAAATAAAAATATACATTCATTCAATGTTAAACACAGCTTATACGCGGATATGTGAGTTCTAGTACAAGAAGGTCAAAAACGCCAGGTGGGGCACTCTCGCACTCGCCTGAACAAAGTGGAAATTACTAGAACTCTGAAGGATAGCTTTTGCCCCAGTTAAATGTCACATAGTCTTACAGAGAACCAGTCTCAACTGCCTGCTCCATCTTAGAGATAGAAAGAGGCGCCCTTGCATATCTAGCGCCTAGCTTATCTAGTTGGCCGAACATAACAATATGCGGCTGAATCAACATCTCACACACTGACGTTCCAGAGAAGGCGGATCCCGGACGTGAGCCAGTGTGGGCAGAGATGCTCAGTGCTCCATCGGGCCATTTGAATGCTAGAAACAAATCCGCCTCCTACTATTGCTTTGACCAATAGGCTCCAAAAGGAGGACCTAATATATGAACGCATGCGCACTCTGTCTAAGCGCCTTTTAGCTTTTCATTCACTCCTACAGAGTGAACTTTTTTAGGTCCGTGCACGTTTAACTGCTGGACATAATACTTCTGTCACAAATAAACCTTATTGCTTGAATTGAGCTAAACGCCTCGACCTAAGTCTGTTCACCTGAGTTTTCTCCTCAACATGAGATTTATTCTCAACAGACACCTTGTCATGTTACTCCTGAATCAGTCACACCTGCTCACAATCGTCAAACAGATTCCCCGATGACACGACGCTAGAGTACTGAAACTCAAAGTTATGATGTCATCAGATGTAAAGCCTGGAAATGTTCTACTTATCTCCATACAGCAGTTTTTCCAGGGCTGTGCACTCCTTGGCGGGAGACAGAGCGCAGCTCTGATGCTAACATGATTTGCTGAGGAGACTAGCGTAGCTAGCTAGCAATGTGGTGGTACTATTACAGACACCAACATCCAGAGAGCATATTATACACGAGTTAATAAGCCAAAGTACGGAGTTATCTGCATTTCAACTTTCATAATTTCAGCAAGACAGTCAAAAATGGCTAAAATGATTTTATAAATCGCTAAACCGGGTAAATGTTATTGTAAAATTGAAAATGTTATTGGCTAAATGTTCAATGTAAACGACTATAAACATATTAAAATATATTTGCGCGATGTTAATAAATCGTTGTTCATGGCTGTCGGTACAGAAACAGTTTTGGCAGAGTTGTGTGTGTTCAATCACAACTAGGATAAAATGGGGGAAAGAAATTAATTATGCCGAGGAAGCTGTTTTGTATCCTGTTTGTCTCTTTATTTGTTGGCATGGAACTTCAAAAAGTTGTTTACATATTCCAATTTAATTTGGTGAACAGTTGGGCCAGGGAACAAACTAATACGCTTTCTTTTTTAAGTGTTTTTTACACCTAACGGTGTGAGATTGTTGAGACATTTTTACTTGTTTTTTTTCTCACAAAAACTGCAGTTAAAAACATCTGACATTCTCATTTTATAATAGGCTTTTCACTTCTTATATTTTGCTGCTATACAAATGAATAATTTCTGAAACTGCTCTGATATTGAAATAACACATTGAGATGCTTGTGCAGCCGTTACTCGACTCATTTCAAATGTTGGCAGTCAAATAAAGGCTGACTCCGTCTGCAAGTTACGTGGAATGTAGAAATGTCAAAGTCAAACTCAGAGCACCGGCGATCTGCTACAGGGAGGATTGGACCGTGCAACACGTGCAACACGTGCAGCACGTGCAGCACGCGCTGCACGCGTTGCACGCGTTGCACGCGTTGCACGTGCAACACGTGCAGCACGTGCAGCACGTGCAACACGTGCAGCACGTGCAACACGTGCAGCACGTGCAACACGTGCAGCACGTGCAGCACATGCTGCACATGCAGCACATGCTGCACATGCTGCACATGCTGCACATGCTGCACATGCTGCACATGCAACACATGCAACACATGCAACACATGCAACACATGCAACACATGCTGCACAAACACTCTGGGTTGTCCGCTGCACGGATGGGACTTTTACTTTAGGCCACAGGTGGAGGAACGATTTTCAATCCAAGCTCTGTTAAAATGACAAGAGCCTAAATGAACACACATAATGATGTCATGATTATTGCTTTACATTTTCTCCGTTCACGACACTTCTACCACTTCTTTAAATAGATATTAAGTTGTCAAGATGTTGCTGTTTGTGTTAACGCCTCGCACTGAAATGCATAATGAGGTGATGTCATTAATTCTGACTTTAATGGTTTTGGTGAGACTTATTGTTCTTTGAACAGCTATCCATCAGAGATGTCAAACGTGTCTTGCAGAGTTCCCCTGCGGCTCAGCTGTCTGGTGCTCCGTGTTGCCAATACCATATACCCTGACTGCATGTTCGACTACCAGCTCCTGCTGTGCATCACATCTGTCTTTATTTCTCCTCACTGCTGCTCTCATAAAACGCTAATAACGTAACAAGGAGAGCTGAGCGCTTGTTTCAGACTGAGCGTTCAGCTCACGTACAAATACAGCAGAGCACAGAGTTCAACGAATCCACTGTCCTGCATGAGCCAGCGCTAAGCTGCGCTCGTGCACAGCCTCCTTGATTGTTTCACTGGAGTCTCACGCTATGTGAGCTGTGACCCCTCAGGCTCAGAGCTGTGCATTTGGAACTCTTCTGCTCAGTGATCCCTACTGGCTAAGCGGCAGTCCTGTCTGTGCCGACAGACGTTAATGAGATTTTGCCGAAACAAGATCGTAAGTGTGTTGTCTGTGTTCATTCACGTCAACGTTTCTCACGACACAAACACTCTGCGAGCTGTAAATACTGTAAGTAGCATGCAGCTGGTATTTCATACAGAGCCCCTTCCATCATGCATCATATTCATATTGTTTCAAAGCAGATTCATTTCCTCTGAATGTGCATCATTGCATCGCTCCTGACGTGCCCGTACTGTAGGATTCTGCAAATCTGCATTTTTTCAATCAAGCCCTCAGGGGTGAAGTTATATGCAAGTCGATAAGATGGCTGATGGATGAAGTCAAAAGGGTATGAGGGCGAAAAGAACAAAGAGACGGAGAGATATTCTTCATTATGTATTTAAAAGGTGCCGCAAAAGGCCAACGGAGCAGATGACAATGATGCGTCAGTCACACACCTTACCAACCTGCCAGACATCCACGCAGCAAAGCTTCAAGTTTCATCATTTTAACTCACAGTGAAGCTTTTATATGATCTCATATTGGGAGGAATAATTTATCAAACGCATTGACCCGGATGCACCGTTGAACCCAAAAAATCCATCGTTGCTAACATTCATAAAGACACACACACACACACACTCACACACACACACAGGGACATCGCATGCCTCGTCTGCCAAAGCCGCATCAATATTTCATATTTACCACAGTATTTATCCACTTCGTTTATCATTGATGAATGTTTTTTAGTGTGGCACAGAAGATGCAGAAGATGGCTGTGTGTTTATACGTCTTTTGTAAGTTTGCCATTTAGATAATGTCACAGGCGTTCCATAAGCTCCTCTGGATCTCTGTCAGGCCGGTATACAGCCAGCGACGGGGCTATTCTCCGTGAATAAACAAGGCTCCCCTTTTCTCAACACTCCAGCCTTAATTATTCATATGGAGCTGAATGAGACATTGTTTATCCAGACTACGGCACCAGGGGACCTTGTGCTCTGGGCTACTCACCTGTATGTGTGTGGGGTGCAGTATGAGAATGCAAGAAGAGTGAAAAAGATATTGAAGTAGCTCTCGCATAGGCAGCCAACTTTCTAATTGGTAATTAAAACACCTTTGAGAGACGAGCTTTAGCTGTCGCCTCGCTGTTGGAATGGTAATGAGGGTTGAAGAGGTGAACTGCGTTCCCACCAGAGGGGCAACCAGGTGAAGAGAGAGAGTGCGTTCTTGTCATGATGCCGCTGCTTATTATAGCAGAGGCTGCTGACACCACTTGACCCGCATGCATACATCCACACGGATATTCATCATAATGTTATTGTCACTTTAGTTGTAAATGAACTCATTTTGTCAGTTGATTAGTTGTTTGGTCTGTTAAATGTCAGAAAGTAGTGAAACATGCTGATGACAATTCACTGTCACATGAGAATAAAGAAATATGATTAAACTCCTCAAATGAGAAGCTGGAGCGGTTTCTAATAATTCATGATTTAAATAGTTTACTTTCTCAATTAATCAATCAATCGCTCCACATATATTTAGCTTGCAATCAAGCTGCTTGGTAAGAATTCTTGAAATGAGATGTAACATTATTAAATGATTAAATGTAATATTTAGGCCTCTCAAGATCAAAATGATCAGCTGGTGAAGCTCTTTCTGAGCAACATTTCACTCGTCTCTCACAATGAGCCTGTAATGCTGAGTCAACACGATATTCACGATGCATTCTCTTAAAACAGTCTCTGTTCCTCTGAAATGATCCTTTTCGGTGATTGGGTCTCATTTTAATTGTTAAAAGTTTAAAAAGTTGATGGCCAGTCCGCCCCTGGACACAGGTCAGATATCGACATCATGAACAAAATGAAGTTCGTGTCCAGCTGCCTCCACTATTTATCCGCTTGACATGCTTGAGTACTTCCTTTTAAACATTGGTAATTACTTGTACGAATGAACACATGCCTCTTAACCAGTGCTGTCAAAATGCATTTCACTGAAATGATAATGAAATGAAAAGAAACACTGAGAAGAAAGCCAAAGCTTCAAGCCCTCTGTGGAAGGAAGAAGGCAGCTGCAACATTGTCGTTGTGGACTCCACACTCGCCAGAGTTCAGCCGTCACGTGATGCTCACGCAGGCAGCGTGAGCTGAGCATGAAACACCTGCTGAAGGTCTCATCGTATCCGGCATGAGGAGAGTGGAAGCACAAATGAAGAAAGCCTGCTTTCCAGCAGATACCGCTCCACTGCTCGCTGAGTTTGGTCAAAGTTGATGATGTCTTTGTCTTTGTGGGCTTAGTTTGTTTTTAATCGTGTCGACATCTCTCCTGGAGTCTTGACTGTGTTGGATGCATTTCATTGGTATTGTCTTCGTGTGCACGTATCTCTAGTGTGAAGTTCCCCTGACATCCTTGAGGTGTAGACCTTGAGCAGGCACGTAATAGCCCCCCCCCACCCCCTCCCCCCCCCCCAATTACACAGCGCTGTCAGCGGGGTTGTCAGTGGTAAGACTGAGAGTGTGGGGCATATAGGCAGACGCATGGCTGTTTGATCATTCCCTGCACATCCACGCAGAAAGCCGCCCTGGATAAGTCGAGATAACGTCCTTGTATCATTTAAGTGTTAATAAGCTTTCTATGGGCTCAAACCTACATTTATTATTGTGCAAATGAGCCAATTTCCCCATATCTGTGCTGTCGTTAGAGCTGGCGTGTTTAGTTGTCTGAACATAATTAGAATTATTGTACTGTAAGGAAGAGAGAAGGGGGTTGGGGGGGCTCATCGTCTGTTCTATGCGCACACACACACACACACACGCACGCACGCACACACGCATGCACACAGTCTGCAATCATCTGACAACAAGGAGGCCATTGTGTTGTGTTGTGACTTTGTAGACGTTTCCCACCACCCGGAGGGGAGAAACATCTTTGAATGAAAAGCACACACATGCCACTCAGAGGCAGATATCACAAGCCGAGCATGTGAGGACGGAGGAACAACATGCAGCCACAGAGTGTCAGTCAGCTGACACACCTTTCCTTCCCCTCGGCCTCGTTCACCTTCGCCGGTGCCCGATGGACGTAAAGGAGAGTCAGGAGTCACGGGGAATGTTTAACACGAGTCCTCAATTCAACCCTTCAAGTGGTGAAACGCGAAAAGCTCGCTAAACTGCAAGCGTGTCTTAAGGACATAAAAACCTGGATGACCTGCAACTTCCTGATGTTAAACTCAGACAAAACTGAAGTTATTCTGCTCGCCCAGAACACCTCCGACATCAGTTATCTGATGATATAGTTTCTCTAGATGGCATTGCGCTGACATCCAGCAGCACCGTCAAGAATCTTGGAGTTTCCTTTGATCAGGATTTGTCTTTCAACTCTCAGATACAACTTATTTCTAGGACTGCCTTTTTTCACCTACGTAATATTACAAACATCAGGCACATCCTGTCTCAAAGCGATGCAGAGACATTAGTTCATGCATTTGTTACCTCTAGACTAGATTACTGCAATTCCTTATTTTCAGGCTGCTCTAATAAGTCTCTTAAATCTCTCCAGCTGATCCAGAATGCTGCAGCTCGTGTACTAACAAGAACTAAGAGGAGAGATCATATTACTCCTGGATGAGCTTCTCTGCACTGGCTCCCTGTGAAATCTAGAACAGAATTTAAAATCCTTTTACTGACCTACAAAGCCCGAACTGGTCAGCACCATCATATCTTAAAGAGCTGATAGTACCATACTGCCCTACTGGAGAGCTGCCATCCAGTGATTCAGGGTTACTTGTGGTTCCTAGAGTCTTAACAAGTAGCACGGGAGCCAGAGCCTTCAGTTATCAAGCTCCTCTTCTGTGGAACCAGCTTCCCGTTTCAGTCCGGGGGGCCGACACACTCACCACATGTAAGAGTAGCTTAAGACTTTCCTCTTTGATGGTGCTTATAGTTAGGGCTGGCTCTGGCTTGCCTTGGACCGGCCCATGGACAAACTGGTATCAGCAAAAACTACAGGGGGACTTCCTACACTGAGCACCTCTCTCCTCCTCTTCTTCACCTCCGTCTGTATGCATTGATGTCCCATTGATGCTCATTACTAACTTCACTTCTTCCCCGGAGTATTTGTGCTTCTCACCTCACAGGATGACCGCAGTTTTATCTGGACACTGGTTCTTCAACCAGCCACGGCCCTGCTGACACCTACTACGATCTTCATGATTAACATTATTAATCCTATTACCGACACCATTAATGCACAGTACTGATTATTAATCCTATTACCGATACCATTAATGCACAGTACTGATTATTAATCCTATTACCGACACCATTAATGCACAGTACTGATTATTAATCCTATTACCGACACCATTAATGCACAGTACTGATTATTAATCATATTACCGACACCATTAATGCACAGTACTGATTATTAATCCTATTACCGACACCATTAATGCACAGTACTGATTATTAATCCTATTACCGATACCATTAATGCACAGTACTGATTATTAATCATATTACCGACACCATTAATGCACAGTACTGATTATTAATCCTATTACCGACACCATTAATGCACAGTACTGATTATTAATCATATTACCGACACCATTAATGCACAGTACTGATTATTAATCATATTACTGACACCATTAATGCACAGTACTGATTATTAATCCTATTACCGACACCATTAATGCACAGTACTGATTATTAATCATATTACCGACACCATTAATGCACAGTACTGATTATTAATCCTATTACCGACACCATTAATGCACAGTACTGATTATTAATCATATTACCGACACCATTAATGCACAGTACTGATTATTAATCATATTACCGACACCATTAATGCACAGTACTGATTATTAATCATATTACCGACACCATTAATGCACAGTACTGATTATTAATCCTATTACCGACACCATTAATGCACAGTACTGATTATTAATCATATTACCGACACCATTAATGCACAGTACTGATTATTAATCCTATTACCGACACCATTAATGCACAGTACTGATTATTAATCCTATTACCGATACCATTAATGCACAGTACTGATTATTAATCATATTACCGACACCATTAATGCACAGTACTGATTATTAATCCTATTACCGACACCATTAATGCACAGTACTGATTATTAATCCTATTACCGACACCATTAATGCACAGTACTGATTATTAATCCTATTACCGATACCATTAATGCACAGTACTGATTATTAATCCTATTACCGACACCATTAATGCACAGTACTGATTATTAATCCTATTACCGACACCATTAATACACAGTACTGATTATTAATCCTATTACCGACACCATTAATGCACAGTACTGATTATTAATCATATTACCGATACCATTAATGCACAGTACTGATTCTGTCTCTTCCCCGGAGTCCTTGTCTCTCCTCACAGGTTTCCATGGAGCATGGTTTCATCTGGACCCTGGTCCTTCC
>NC_136644.1:704990-709206 GCF_949748355.1 Melanostigma gelatinosum
AGGACGGCTTCCAGTCTTTGGAGGTGAGCCCCCCATTCCTCCCCGTGCACGACGATGTCGTCCAGATAGGCTGCCGCGTATTCTCGATGGGGACGTAGTACCTGGTCCATCAGTCTCTGGTACGTGGGGGGGGCTCCGTGGAGACCGAACGGCAGCCTCTTATAGTGGTACAGTCCCATGGGCGTAGTGAAGGCCGTTTTTTCCCTGTCTTCGGGGGCTACTGCCACTTGCCAGTAGCCTTTAGTCAAGTCGAGGGTGGTGATGTATCTGGCCCTCCCGATGCGCTCTATCATCTCGTCCACCCGGGGCATCGGGTAGGCATCGAATTTTGAGATGGCGTTGAGCTGCCTAAAGTCATTGCAGAACCTGACCGAGCCATCGGGTTTCGGAACCAACACTATAGGGCTGCACCACTCGCTCGTCGAGGGTTCGATGATGTCGGCCTCCAGCATACTCTGTACCTCCCTCTCTATCGCCCCCCGGCGGGCTTCGGGGATGCGGTACGGCCTTAGCTTCACCTTCTTCCCGGGCTCGGTGATTATCCGGTGTTGCACCAGTGTGGTGTATCCGGGGTCCGGGGAGAACACGTCCCGGAACCGATCCACCATTTCCCGGACGTCCTGCTTCTGCCGGGGGGTCAACTCTTCTCCCACGGGTACCTCGACTGGCTCCGTTTTTCCTGGGAGGGTAGAGAGAGAGAAACAGAGCATGGCATCCCTACGCACCCATTTCTTGAGCAGGTTCACATGATAAACCTTCGTCGGGTGCCTCCGACCTGGTTGCCGGACTCGGTAGTTTACCGGCCCCACTTTCTCCATTACTTCATACGGCCCCCTCCATCGGGCTAGAAACTTACATTCCGCCGTGGGTACCAGGACCAACACCCGATCCCCTGGGTTAAACACTCGGGGTTGGGTTCCCCGGTTGTACACGCGGGCTTGGGCCGCCTGTGCCTCGGCCATGTGTTCTCGGACGATGGGCCAGAGGGATGCCATCCTCACCCTCATCTCCTCGACGTGGTCCACCATGGTGCGGTAGGGGGAGGGTTGGTGTTCCCAGGCTTCTTTGGCCAGGTCGAGTAGCCCCCGGGGTCGTCGACCGTACAGGAGCTCGAAGGGCGAGAATCCGGTAGATGCCTGGGGCACCTCTCTGATGGAGAACATCAGGAAGGGTAGCAGTTGGTCCCAATTCTTCCCGTCCTGGTCCATGGTTTTTTTCAACATTTTCTTCAGTGTCTGGTTGAATCGTTCTACTAGTCCGTCCGTTTGGGGGTGATACACCGACGTCCTCAGTTGGGTCACCTTCAGCATGCCACACAGATCCTTCATGATCCTAGACATGAACGGGGTTCCTTGGTCGGTGAGAATCTCCTCCGGTATTCCGACCCTGGAAAACAACATCACCAGCTCCCTTGCAATGCCCTTGGTGGCCATAGAGCGTAGGGGAATGGCTTCGGGATACCGGGTGGCGTAATCCACTATCACCAGGATGTACCTGTGTCCCCGGTTGGTCTTGGGTAGGGGCCCCACTAGGTCCATCCCGATCCTGCTGAAGGGGACGGTGATGATCGGCAGGGGCACCAGCGGGTTTCTGTGATGGGGTTGTGGGGCCACTTGTTGACATTCGGGGCAGCTCCGGCAGTAATCCTCCACGGCTTTTTTTATTCCGGGCCAGTGGAACCTGGCCCTCACCCTTTCCAGGGTTTTCTCCACTCCTAGATGGGCACCTAAGATATGGGAGTGGGCTAACTGGAGGACAGAGGGTATGAAAGGACGTGGTACCAGTAACAACCTGAGGGGGGCCCCGTCCTTTATTACTACCTGGTAGAGGAGCCCGTTATAAATGGAGAAATGTGTGGGAGGGAGGTCTCTTACCCCGTCCAGTGGTCGTCCGTCTACGGCGGCCACCTGCCGAAGGGCGTGGGCTAGGTTGGGGTCCTCCAACTGGGCCGTCCCAAACCTCCCTGTGAGGGGCCCGGGTAAGATGGGCTCCTCCGGGTCCTGGGGGAACAGCCCGGCCAGCTCCTCTTCTTCGAGGGAGGGGGTATCTGCCTCCTCGGGGATGGGTGGCGCCTCTCCTTCGGGCTCACTGGGGCTGGAGGGTCCGTCGTTCTCGACGGCTGTGGCATATACGTCCTCGGGGTTGGGTTGGGTGGCCTCCACCAACGCCCGGGCCACGGCACTGGCGACTCCTTCCGATAGGGGATCGGTGGAGATCTCCTCCCCCAGCCCACAGATGGCTTTCTTCTTGGACTTTCGGTGAGGGGTCGTACCTGGTTTCACCACCAGGCTGCGCCACAGCTCCTGGAACACGGGCAGGTCTCGGCCGACCAGCACCTCTACGGGGAGTCCTTCCACTACTCCTGCAGTGCCGACGTATCTACCCCTCGTCGTGTATATTTCGAGGGCGGTGGTGGGGTATTCGCGGGTCTCCCCATGGATGCACGTGACCGCTCGGGTGCCGGTTAGGAGCGGGTACTGAGCAAACGTAGGTCTCACCAAGGTAATCGCGCTCCCGGAATCCACCATCGCGGAGGCGTCGCGGCCGTTTACTTTGACCGGGGTGAGGGGCATGAGGTCCTCGTGAGTGGCCCAGCATCCGGTAATCAGTCCGCATGGGCGACTCCCCTCACTGGCCGTGGTCATGGGTGCGTCCTGGCGGTGAGGACATTCCCATGCGATGTGCCCGATCTCGCCGCAGTGGTAGCACCTCCTCTCTTCCGGTCCACCCGCCGGCCGACGTCGGGGAAAGCCTGGGGGAAAGGAGGGAGACACATAGGTAGTTTCCTCCGTTCTCATCTTTTCTTTGCGGGTGGACCCCTCCACTTTCGGGTTTCTTCCCCCACGCACTAACGCTTGTGCTGCGTGGTAACCCTCCATGATCTCTACCAGTTCCTCGAGGTTGCGGGGGTTTCTCTGGCCGGCCAATTTTTTTGCCTCATACGGGAGGGATCTGAGGAATTTGTCCATGACGACACGATCGGTGGGCGACACCTCGGTGGGCTCTGCGTGCAGCCAGGCCGTCGTAATCCTCTTGATCTCATGCATCTGGGCTCGCGGAGAAAGGGAGGTGTCATATGTCCATTCATGAAATCGTTGTGCCTTTAGTACCAGCGTGACCCCGCATCGCTGTAACGCTTCCGCTTTCAACACCCGGAAGTCAACTTTTCCAGCGCGCTCTAAGTCCTGATACGTTACTTGCGTTTCGTTGATCAAAAAGGGGGCTATCAACTCAGCCCAGTGCTCTTCTGGCCATTTTTCCCGGAGTGCCGTTGTCTGGAATATCTGAAAAAATATTTCCACATCGTCAGCTGCCGTCTGCTTGAGAAGGAAGCGCGCTGGGTTGGCTTTCTCCACGGTACGTTGCTCCTGTTGTGTCTGTAACATGCCCTTGATGTCACTTTGCATCGCCTCCGCGCGTTCGGTTTGTACCGCCATATACTGCTCCATGTGTACTTGCTGTTGGTATTGTTGTTGCTGCTGTGCTTGGAGGATTTGCATTTGTACTTGCATGGCTTGTTCGTGGCGTTTTTGGGTTTCCTGGTTGCTAGCGATTAGCCCCGCTAGCAGCTCTTGAAATGGCACCGGGGTGGCCATGCTTACTGGGTTGGTCGGTCTATCGGTCAGTGTTGCCAGAACCGGACTGTGCCCACATTCTCCACCAAATTGTGACAGCCCCCGGGGTGGCAAGGGGGTTTCACGACAACACGGACCAATAAACACAACCAGTCGGTAGATAAATGGTGCAAGTGAGGTTTTTACTGAAGATAGAGAGTGGATAGAGGTAGGATAGACACTCAACAATACACTGTCCGCTTTCCAGAGGGATGGTCGGGGTTCACTTCCACGGTTCGGTGCACAACGGGTATTCCTCATACGGTCCAGGGCGCGGGCAGGAGCAGGGTAGTCGTACAGGCAGGGGTCGGGAGCCGGGCGGGTAGTCAGACGTTCCAGGGTGATCAAGGGGTAAGCCAGTTGTCTCCAATGCGTTTGCTGTGTCTCCGTCTCTTTCCACTCCTACTCTCTCCTAGTTTCCTGTGTCCGGGGCCCTTTTATAGTCCCCTCCTCCTCCTCCGATAGGGTGTGGTCGCTCCCTCGGCTCTCCTCCTCAGGTGTTGCTTGTTTGGGCTGATGGTGGTTTGGCGCTCTTTTCCACTCCCTGACATGGGGCTCCGCCTCCATGTCCGGCAATATCGTCCCTCTACCACTTCTCCTCT